>NC_056433.1:31307305-31607305 GCF_018296145.1 Oncorhynchus tshawytscha | reverse complement strand
GGGCTGCCACAAGGCCCACCAGGCTGGGGAGACCTACAGGAGGCCTGGTGCGTAGAGGAGGCACAGGATGAACCGGGCTGTGGGGGAGCACTGGAGCTCTGGTGCGCAGCCTTGGCACCACTCCTCCAGGCTGAATGCCCACTTTAGCCCGGCCCCTCCAGAGTGCAGGCACAGGTCGAAATGAACAGTCCCAGCGCACTGGAGACACAGTGTGCAGAGCTCATGTCCAGGAGTCCTGAACCCTCTGCTCCTCCATACCACGCTGCTTGGTCCTTTGGTGGTGGGTAGTTCAGTAACGGGTGTCGTCGTCGGATGAGGAGGAATCGGACCAAAGCGCAGCGTGGTAAGTGTTTGTGACTTTTATTAAACAGAACACTGAAACCAAAATGACAAAGTGAATAAACAAAACCGAAACAGTCCTGTCAGGTGCAAAACACTAAACAGAAAACAACTACACACAAAACATAGGTGGAAAAAAGCTACCTAAGTATGGTTCCCAATCAGAGACAACGATAGTCAGCTGTCCCTGATTGAGAACCATACCCGGCCAAAACAAAGAAATACAAAACATAGAAAAAGGAACATAGAATGCACACCCAAATCACACCCTGACCAAACCAAAATAGAGACATAAAAGCTCTCTAAGGTCAGGGTGTGACAATGAAGGCTATTCCATGCGAGAAATTGCCAAGAAACTGAAGATCTTGTACAACGGCCTTGTACAACTCCCTTCACAGAACAGTGCAAACGGGCTCTAACCAGAATCAAAAGAGGAGTAAGAGGCCCCGTTGCACAACTGAGCAAGAGGACAAGTACATTAGAGTGTCTAGTTTTAGAAACAGACGTCTCACAAGTCTTCAACTGGCAGCTTCACAGAGTACAGAGTATTAATTAGGCTGTTTGAGAACGTTTGAAGTACAATACCAACATACAGTAGCTACTGTCGTAGGTCAAAGCTGTGTGCTGGAAAATCTTGGTAGAGCATGGGTGGAATAGGCATTGTCGTGCTCATGTGAATTTCCTTTATTTTACTGCTTCAGACCAATGCCTATTCTCATTTAAAACATTGTATTTTGTTTTTAATTACCATTTTTACACCGGAAAGTGATTATATAACATCATTATACAACATTAGAATAATACAGCATAACACAGCAATACATTTTAATTAAGTAAGAGCAAACAACAAATAAAAATGGCAACAGAAATAATGTAATTGTTAGTATTCATCTAATATTAACAGCTGATTTTCCAGAGGGAAGCGAAAAACTAGAAACCCTTTTAAGCCAATATGGAGTAAACTGGAAACATTTTCCCTGATCTCTCTTTAGACAATTGAGCAAGCACCTGGAAAATACACAAATAATCAACATGTACCCATGAACTATGTACAAGTTTACTTACCTGTAAACAAAAGTGAGTTAACACTAAATATAACATTTACAACCAAATGCACATTCATCGGATATAGCCAACTTTGTAAATACAATTCACGGATGGCCACAATTGCTCTTGAGAAGCTATAGGTTTATGCAGGCTTTTTTGTTCAAGCCCAGTTCTACCACACCTGATCCTACTAGTCATGGTCTCGATGAACAGCTGAGTGGTAGAATCAGGTGTGGTAGCACTGGGCTTAAACAGAGAAGCCTGCATAACGGTGTGGATTGTCAAGAGCAATTTTGACAACTCCTTTTACAAACACTGCAACAAATGACAAATTGCTGAGAAACACCTGTAAAACAGTCATTAGACAAGTACAAACTCTGAAGAGAAATGATTGACATACAGTTTGAACAAATCTGAACTTGGATAGGTGCTCTAAATCCTTGAAAACAAAACTTCAGCTACAAATGTCCTAAGTAATGCTGTACACAGCTGTCCAACTCCAGTAAAAGAGCACAATGTCCTCATTTATAAATGGCAGTATAAACATGAAAACAGGTGGGAGTGGGAGTACTCACAGATTTGTAACAGAACACACATCTTAAGTATTGACAGTGGCAAAGTACCATGTGTACTGTGTGCATTTAATTTATTTGGTATAAGTCATTTGTCAGTTCCACATGGGCCAGCTTGCATTTCTCTGTGACAGGAACATGCCCACAATCCACCACTCTGCCATGAAGCACTGTGTCCCCGGGCAGTACTGTAGGGATGGCGTGCATCTCACTGATGAGGGCAACGACCTCTTTCTTCCTTGAGAGTCTGAGAGATGGTCTCTCCTCAGTTCTAGAAAGACGCACGCAGTAGTACACACCACCGCACTCACTGCCACTTCACAAACCAAAAGGCGCTTTTAAGAGCCACCTAATAAATGCAAAAAGCGCTGTGTGTCAAAACTATACACTAAAGAGAATGGTACAAATGTATCCTCCAAGATGCAAACCCAGGACCTTCAGTTCCAAAGGCAACTTGACACTCTAAAATGGACAGTCTGGTGATGACAGGAAGTTTTTATTTAGTTAATAACCTCTCTGGGATATGTGGGACGGTAGCTTCCCACGTCGCCAACAGCCAGTGAAAGTGCAGGGCGCCAAATTCAAAACAACAGAAATCTCATAATTAAAATTCCTCAAGCATACAAGTATTTTACACCATTTTAAAGATAAACTTCTCTTTAATCCAGCCACAGTGTCTGATTTTAAAAAGGCTTTACGGCGAAAGCACAACAAATGAATATGTGAGGTAAGCACCTAGTCACAGAAAAACAGCCATTTTTCCAGCCAAAGTGAGGAGTCACAAAAAGCAGAAATAGAGATAAAATTAATCACTAACCTTTGATGATCTTTATCAGATGACACTCATAGGACTTCATGTTACACAATACATGTATGTTTTGTTCGATAAAGTTCATATTTATATCCCAAAATGTATAAAGAGTTTACATGGGCGTGTTATGTTCAGTAGTTCCAAAACATCCAGTGATTTTGCAGAGAGCCACATAAATTTACAGTAATACTCATCACAAATGTTGATGAAAATACACGTGTTATGCATGGAACTTTAGATAAACTTCTCCTTAATGCAACCGCTGTGTCAGATTTTAAAAAGCTTTACTGAAAAAGCACACCATGCAATAATCTGAGTACAGCGCTCAGACAACAAAACAGCCATACAGATATCCGCCATGTTGTGGAGTCAACAGAAGTCAGAAATAGCATTATAAATATTCACTTACCTTTGATGATCTTCATCAGAATGCACTCCCAGGAATCCCAGTTCCACAATAAATGTTTGATTTGTTCGATAAAGTCCATCATTTATGTCCAAATACCTCCTTTTTGTTCACTCACGACGCGCAGGCAAGTCCAAGCAAAAGTTCAGACGAAAAGTTATATTACAGTTCGTAGAAACATGTCAAACGAAGTATAGAATCAATCTTTAGGATGTTTTTATCATAAATCTTCAATAATGTTCCAACTGGAGAATTTCTTTGTCTGTAGAAATGCAATGGAACGCAAGCTACCTCTCACATGAACGCGCGTGACCAGCTCATGGCACTCTGCCAGAGCCCTGACTCATTCAGCTCTCATTCCCCCCTCCATCACAGTAGAAGCATCAAACAAGGTTCTAAAGACTGTTGACATCTAGTGGAAACCTTAGGAAGTGCAATATGACCCCATAGACACTGTATATTTGATAGGCAATGACTTGAAAAACTACAAACCTCAGATTTCCGACTTCCTGGTTGGATTTTTTTCTCAGGTTTTTGCCTGCCAAATGAGTTATTTTATACTCACAGACATCATTCAAACATTTTTAGAAACTTCAGAGTGTTTTCTATTCAAATCACTAATTATATGCACATTCTAGCTTTTATGGCTGAGTAGCAGGCAGTTTACTCTGGGCACCTTTTTATCCAAGCTACTCAATACTGCCCCCGAGTCCCAAAGAAGTTTTAATTCACTCAGTAGTGATTGCGCGTTTATGTATCTTGCTTGATTAAAAATAAACCATCTAAAACAGTTGATTTGTTGAAAACAGATTCATTTAATCACGCAGCTAACCAAATGAGCAAGCATTTAGTTTTCTTTTGACGGCACGCTGCTGCAACCTGATCTCATAGCATTTCGTATTATTGTGTACCTAAATCTGAGACACTCCATTTAGTATATGTTATGTTTGAATGGTATGTATTAATTTGTGGACGCTCAGGACGTTACTTAACGACCCCCAGCACTCCAATCAAGCCCCAGGGGAAAAAGATGAGGGTATGTCACTTCTTGAGATGCAAAACAATATTGTAATTATTTTGACAGCAAAGATAGATGTAAGGGCAAATGGCATGGAGGACATGGTTGGGGTGAATACAATGAAAATTGAGACCATAAAAAAATCTATTGACTTTATCTTGGGAGAAGTGAAAACCTTCAAAAGTGACATGAAGAAAGTGGAAGTTGTCTGCCAGGAAAATGAAAGGAAGGTGGCTGAACTCGAGCAAAAGGTAAATGAAGCGGAGAGATACCAGCGCAGGTGGAACCTGAAGCTTCATTGAATTCTAGAACAGGCGGGTGAGGACATCAAATGCACAGTTGTTGACATATGTGGAGCTGTCATTCCCGAATCAAAAGCCAATCTTCAGGAAAATGTCAACATCTTTAATCGTTTGGGAAGACTTAAGGATCAAGACAAGAGACCGAGGACAACCATTATCCAGTTCACCAACAGATCTAAACAGGATCTTCTCTGGAGGCGAGCGAATAATTGTGAGTTCCTCATCAAGCAAAAATTGAGGTTCACGGAGGATCTGACCTTTGCGAACTAAGTGACACGAGAGAAACTGTGGCCGATGGTGGCTGCAGCTCGAAAGGCAGGGAAAACTGCATTTTTTTGTCGGTGCAAGAGTGATCATCGTTGGGAAAGAATTGCGGCCAAATCAGAACATTTGGGAGAGAGCCAGTCTAACTCAAACAGAACTGGTAGGCCTAAATACTGCCTAATTGCCAGGTGAAAAGTAGCCTTTTATTAAAAGGAATTCACACAAACACTTGAATGAGAAAAGGCTGACCTGAGAACTGGTAAACTAAACACTAACTATGGGTGAATAACTGCTTATTGTAAAGTCTACACATTGTCTTCCCCTTGTGGGAGTAAGAATACTTTGGTAACTTTATGACCAGTATTCGTTTGTTTTTTGTTGGAGAGGTTAATAAATGTGATGGAAATCCTTTTGAGTTACATATCCTTAGGAAAAGCTTATACTAGCATAACAAGGTTGTTGTTTGAAGTTTATGTCTTTACCTCTTTGTTCAACTAATGTCAGGTGTATTCATAATTTACTCAAACATAAGGCTATTTTCCTGTATTGCATATGGTTTAATGCAGACTTTTACTTTCTACAAGAGACTCATGCTTATTCTTCCGATTTAGGTTTTTGGAAAAATCAATGGGGTAACAATATCTGGTTATCATATGGTAACAACCACTCTGCAGGTGTTAAGAGGTGCATTTAAAGGGAAGGTCATCAGTAGTAAGACTCACCACTCTGCAGGTGTAACAGTGTTAAGAGGTGCATTTAAAGGGAAGGTCATCAGTAGTAAGACTCACCACTCTGCAGGTGTAACAGTTTTAAGAGGTGCATTTAAAGGGAAGGTCAACAGTAGTAAGACTCACCACTCTGCAGGTGTAACAGTGTTAAGAGGTGCATTTAAAGGGAAAGTCATCAGTAGTAAGACTCACCACTCTGCATGTGTAACAGTGTTAAGAGGTGCATTTAAAGGGGTCATCAGTAGTAAGACTCACCACTCCGCAGGTGTAACAGTGTTAAGAGGTGCATTTAAAGGGAAGGTCATCAGTAGTAAGACTCACCACTCTGCAGGTGTAACAGTGTTAAGAGGTGCATTTAAAGGGAAGGTCATCAGTAGTAAGACTCACCACTCTGCAGGTGTAACAGTGTTAAGAGGTGCATTTAAAGGGAAGGTCATCAGTAGTAAGACTCACCACTCTGGACGTTGGTTCATTTTAATAGTGAATTTCAACAGTGAAATGTTTCTAGGGAATATTTATGCGTCCAACAACAAACAAAACAACAGGATATTATTTCAAGAATTTGAAGAAGAGATTAATAGAGTTATGTATAGAGTACAGAGTGTATTCCAGGATATCAAATTTATTTTAGGTGGAGACTTTAATTCTCTATCTAATGTGATGATTGACAGATATCCCCCTCCTAACAGATCCAGCATTGTTAATCCTGAGATTAATAATCTATGTCTTGGTCTTGGATTAGTCGATATTTGGAGATCTAAATATCCTGATAAAAAGGAATTAATTTGGAGTAACAAGGACATGTCCAGACAGTCAAGAATTGACTTCTGGTTGATTTCTAATTCATTAGATAATACTATAGTCAAGGTGCATTGAAACATCAATTCTTACTGATCATAAAGTTATATTCTTATCTTTAAATATTAATGGATCTGAAGTTAATAAACCAAAATGGAGTTATTGGAAACTCAATAGTAGACTGTTGGAAGATGATAATTTCAAGATGGATGCCAAAGATATTATACAAGAAAATTGGAGGAAAGCCCAACTATTTAAGTCTTATGGAAAATATTGGGATTTATTGAAGTATGAAAGAAAATATTCTGAATTTACATCTACAGTGGCTTGCGAAAGTATTCACCCCCCTTGGCATTTTTCTATTTTGTTGCCTTACAACCTGCAATTAAAATAGATTTTCGGGTGGTTTGTATCATTTGATTTACACAACTTGCCTACAACTTTGAAGAGGCAAAATAATTTTTATTGTGAAACAAATTAGAAATAAGACAAAAAAACAGAAAACTTGAGCATGCATAACTATTTACCCCCCCACAAAGTCAATACTTTGTAGAGCCACCATTTGCAGCAATTACAGCTGCAAGTCTCTTGGGGTATGTCTCTAAGCATGGCACATCTAGCCACTGGGATTTTTGCCCATTCTTCAAGTCAAACTGCTCCAGCACCTTCAAGTTGTATGGGTTCCGCTGGTGTACATCAACCTTTAAGTCATACCGCAGATTCTCAATTGATTGAGGTCTGGGCTTTGACTAGGCCATTACAATACATTTAAATGTTTCCCCTTGAACCACTTGTGTGTTTAGCAATATTCATAGGGTCATTGTCCTGCTAGAAGGTGAACCTCCGTCCCAGTCTCATATCTCTGGAAGACTGAAACAGGTTTCCCTCAAGAATTTCCCTGTATTTAACGCCATCCATCATTCCTTCATTCTGACCAGTTTCCCAGTCCCTGCCGATGAAAAACATCCCCACAGCATGATGCTGCCACCACCATGCTTCACTGTGGGGAAGGTGTTCTCAGGGTGATGAGAAGTGTTGGGTTTGTGCCAGACATAGCATTTTCCTTGATGGCCAAAAAGCTAATTTTAGTCTCATCTGACCAGAGTACCTTCTTCCATATGTTTGGGGAGTCTCCCACATGCCTTTTGGCGAACACCAAACGTGTTTGCTTATTTTTTTCTTTAAGCAATGGCTTTTTTTCTGGCCATTCTTCCGTAAAGCCCAGCTCTGAGGATTGTACGGCTTAAAGTGGTCCCATGGACAGATACTCCAATCTCCTCTGTGGAGCTTTGCAGCTCCTTCAGGGCTATCTTTGGTCTCTTTGTTACCTCTCTGATTAATGCCCTCCTTGCCTGGTCCATGATTTTTGGTGGTTGGCTCTCTCTTGGCAGGTTTATTGTGGTGCCATATTCTTTCCATTTTTTAATAATGGATTTAATGGTGCTCCGTGGATGTTCAAAGTTTCAGATATTTTTTTATAACCCAACCCTGATCTGTACTTCTACACAACTTTGTCCCTGACCTGTTTGGAGACCTCCTTGGTCTTCATGGTGCCACTTGCTTGGTGCTGCCCCTTGCTTAATGGTGTTGCAGACTCTGGGGCCTTTCAGAACAGGTGTATATATACTGAGATCATGTGACACTTAGATTGCACATAGGTGGACTTTATTTAACTAATTATGTGACTTCTGAAGGTAATTGGTTGCACCAGATCTTATTTAGGGGCTTCATAGCAAAGGGGTGAATACATATGCACGCACCACTTTTCTCTTTTTTATTAAACAAGTCATTTTTTTCACTTCACTAATTTGGACTATTTTGTGTATGTCCATTACATGAAATCCAAATAAAATTTAAATTACAGGTTGTAAATGCATCAAAATAGGAAAAATGCCAAGGGGATGAATACTTTTGCAAGGCACTGTATTTATAAGCTTAATATAGATGGCAACGAAAATGAAAACCCCAAAGATATTTCAAAATATGTTTCGTAATTCTATGGTAGCCTTTATACCAGTAATGCCTGTCCTACTAGTGACATATCTGCCTTTCTAGACTCTGCCAAAGACTATGCAAAATTCAGAGATGAAATACATTTATCTATGTTGTATTCATAGATAAATACAACAAAAGTCTCGTGATGAATTTATATTAATGATTTTTTTTTTAATGGATCAGCAAGTTAAAATTGAGCAAATCTCCAGGGAATAATGGCCTTATTATTGAATTATATAAATATTTTCAGGAGGATATTGTTGTATTTATATTTAATCTTTTTAAGGAGGATGTTGACTTAGGGGTCCTGCCTGTTTTTGTGACACAAGGCCTCATCTCTGTAATCCCTAAACCAAACAAAGATCCTATGATGTTAGAAAATGTACATCCATCTTTGCAGAAAGACTTAAAAAAGGTCTTGACCAAATCATTGATGACGAAACCCAGACTGGTTTTATGAAGGGCAGACATATATATAATACTATTCGACTAGGTTAGGTGGTTGTGACCCAGAGACTCTTGACCATTTATTTTGGGACTGTTCTTATGTCAGAAGATTTTGGAGTGAGTTAGAAGATTTTATTTAAAAAGAAACGACTATTAATGTTCATTTGAAAGACTCTGATATTATGTTTTATTTTGATCCAAATGTTATGGACACTGATTTAACTTTCATTGTTAATTTGTTTATCTTTCATGGAAGATTCTTTATCCATTAAAAGAAGTGGGCAGAGAACAAACCCCTCTTCACATTATTTAAGATAGAATTGAAATATTTTTTAAAAAATGATCAGTAAATGTAAAAACCAAAAAGGAATACGCACCATAACTTTTTGACAAATTGAAAATGTATTCGATATATAATATCCTTGTCTGTTAGGTTTATGTACTCTTGTTTGTATATCTCTGTTTTTGTATTTGTTGTGTTCATAATATATATTTTAAAAATATATATATACATATATATATATATATATATATCACAGTTTGATATACAATGAAACCCTTTGATAAATGAGTCTGTCCCTTTACGTTCCATGAAACAAAGACCCTCTCCACTCCTCCTTGCTATCCAGCCAGGTCACCTGTAATACAATTCAGTATTCAATGTCCATCCATGTATGAGGACGTCGGGAGATGACGTGGAAACCGGCCATTAAGGGAAACAGTGAGCGCTGTTACCTTCAAGTAGGTTTTGGTTTTGCTAGGTTGTTGTGGACAGCGATGTTGGATAGGCGTAAGCATCTGCCTCTGATTCCAAAGGTTGCAAGTTTGAATCCAGCGATATAAAGTTTTTTTCTGATACTTTTGTTTAAAGCCTATCCCAAAATGTAGCCTTTACCTTAACAATTCAGAGTTAATGCCTAAACCTAACCTTAAATACCTCAACATTTTTTTTAAACAACTTCAAAATCGAATTCTGACACGAGACAGCGAGAGCTGGTTGTGCTATCAGCCTGCAACATCTTAATGTTACAAACTCTTAACAAATCCAGAGAGGGGACATATTCAGCTGTCTATTCGTAGTGAGAAAGAAGACACATGATGATCATACAATGCTGGGATGGCAGGCTGGTTAATTGTACGCTTCCTTTAGAAAAGCTGCATCTGACAAAAGATGTGAGTCGCAGGGCTAGCCCAGAACAATAGGCTCACTATCATCCTGCCATAGGAAGGAGGACAAGCTATTGTAAAAGGCTGTAATTAACGTCAGTGGTACCAACAGCTAGTGTATTCATATTCAAATCCACTGCTCAGTGCTTTTCACTACCTTTTCTGAAGAGTAAAGGCCACTGCTTGCTTAGACACGTGTGCATGTACACACACACACACACACACACACATACAAGTGTACACAAATATGCATGCACTTTTGCGCATGCGTGCTCTCTCACACACACACACTCACACACGTAAGCATGCAGACACACACCTACAGGTACACACAAACATGCATGCGCATATGCACACACATACACACACGCACACCCATGCAAGCACGCATGCACACACACTTCACTTACATTTCTATGGATCTTATCCTCCAGATCCTGGTTGATCCTCTGCAGTGCTGAGTAGCTGCTTTGTATTCTACCAGGAGACACACAATGACACCGGCTTACCAACTCACACTATTAATAATTGAACACTTTCTGCACCCATTGGGTTAATGATGTCTCTGCTATGTATCCGTCATGATAATGTACCACAGTGTTAGTTTTAAGGCTTTACCCTTAAGAGGTATTCAAAGACTTATTGTGAATGTGACTACCGGTATAATATGGGGCATATTTCCCGAGAGATGAACGCACAAATCAATGCAATGAGATCCATGAGGGTGTGGTTTTGCAGCTTGGCACACCTGCGTAGTTTGTCTGTGAACTTGTCGAGTTCCTCCTGGGCGCGGCGTAGCTCTGTCTCCAGGTACTGTCGGGTGGAGTCAAACTCGCTCTCTAGCAGCTCCAGCTTGTGGGTGGTGTAGGACAGACGCTTCCGGAGGTCCTCCTTCTGCTCCTGCAAAGAGCTGTGAGGAACACAAACACACACCAGGCATCAGCCATAGTTGAAGTAGCATATTACAAGGGTATACTTCATGTTATATTATATGCATATACTGTATATTTTATGACACGTGGAGTATAAATAAGATATAATGGGAGTCGTGTGTGATGATTCATGAACATCATGTATCATACAGTGGTGATGTATAAATGAGGAGGAAGCCCATTAAAAGCAGAACAGATATATACAGTATTTTGTGTAAAGGAGACATATGAATAATACATATGAGACTCCACGTTATGATTTTATATGCAGCTAAGGTACAGTACATTAAGGTTTGGATGTCTTTGGCTTCCCAATAGCATTCAGCTCTAATACCTAATAATCTACAACCTTGCTGCATAGCACAGAACACCACCATCATCAGCCAGAGTGGCTACAGTGGCTTCCAGGATCACGTTCAACTAAGGTTTCGTCCCAATTGGAACCCTATTCCCTATGTAGTGCACTACTTCTGGCCAGAGGGCTCTGATCAAAGTAGTTCATTCTCTGGAATGAAATGTTGGTGTTCTGTATATTTGACTGTGATATGTGGTTGTCTCACCTAGCTATCTTAAGATGAATGTACTAACTGTATAACTCTCGTCTGGATAATAGCATCTGCTAAATGACGAAAATGTCCTAGGTCAATTTTTTACATTCATATCTCATATTACTGTGTTGATTAATTTTTTTTGTAAAAAAAAAACAATATATATTGATGTCACAAATGTTTGCACTGTTTTTTTAATTGAAGTTGTAGTTATTTACCATATATAGCATTTTGCAAAAAAACATGACTATTTGTGTCTCTGAAATGAAACCAGTGATAGATTTCAAACAAATACAGGGAAGTCCGACATTTTTGACACCGTTAATAAAGATGAGCAATAATGACTGTATAAAATAAATAATTCAAATATTGAACAATATTGTATACTCCTAAAATGTGGGGAAATGTATTATTTTATACTAATACAATTGCTCAGAGAAAGATACATGAATGGTAAATAATGTATTGTGAATCATTAATAATGATGAGTGAGAAAGTTACAGAGGGTCAATGATCATACCCCCAAGACACACTAACCTCCCATGTTATTGGTAATGGTGAGAGGTTAGCATGTCAGGGGGGTATGATCTTTGACCCTCTGTAACTTTCTAGCTCATCATTATTCATAGTTCATTCAGGGTTATCGGTAATCTTGGTAGCATCCACATTAATGTAGAAGTGTTTAGAAACATATTATATTCTTATTCATAATAAAAGTGACTCCAAAATGACACAATACAGAATTTACCTTTCATTTCTTATTGGGATATAAAATAATTTGAAACACAACCAAAACGAACTGCAAATGCATCCAACAAGTTTGTAGAGTCACAAGCTTGATCTAGTGATTGCGTGCTAGGAATATGGGACCAAATCCTACACTTTAGACTACTTTATTTCCAAAAATCTCTACGGATGTCAATAATTTTGACCCGTCACTTTTCGAGATAAAAATATTCTCTTTCTCTGAGCAATTGTAGTCGTATAAAATATTATAATTTCCCAATTTTTTGGAGCATACAATATAGCTCAGCATTTTAATTATTTATTTTATACAGTCATTATTTATCAAAGGTGTCAATAATTTCAGACCCCACTGTGCATGTTTGTTATTGAACAACCCCATGCCATGATTAGATAGTGAAAAATCACACCAATCTCTTTCATAAGTTCTTCATACAATAAAAGCTAAATTACCAACATTTCTGACAATGAATATATAGCTTTTTGGAATTCAGCTTTCCAATATGGTTCTATGAACTGTAATCTATCCCAGGAATATATGTTGACGGCTCAGATTCATGGAATAGTGATCTCCAATCTGTAATTCACTGAGACAGCACCCTGTGGACTATTTATAGAGCCTCGGCACTACCTGGGATTCAATGTTATAAAGGGTAAGTGTGAGAGGTAAAAGGAAACGTATCCCTCCCCCTTTTGATGGATCTGAGTGTCCATGGCAGGCTAATGGGCCTGTATTGATGGACAGATGGAGGAAGGATGGTAATGACTATCTGTCGGGAGATCACAGATAACGGAGAGTGAGAGAGAAAGCGAGAGTGAGAGGGAGAGAGAGAGTGCAAGCGGTGAGAGATGTGGTCACCCCGCTCTCATCCCTCTATCTACTTAACAAGATCATAGAAGGAGGGAGAGGTTGCGGGTTCAGACCAAGATAATGTAAGAGGATGAAAATGAAGATGTTTCCTTTCAACAGTGAAGTCCCTAAATTAAAGGGTGATACAATTTTCATTTAAATGTTTTTTTTTTTCAATCATGGAGACGTCGGTATCTTGAATTAAAATGAATAAAGTGACTGTGTAAATTACATAAATTCACACGACCAATGCAAACACATACAAAAAAAACGCTCCAATCTACATTCCAAACACACAGACACACACACTACTACAGCACACACACACAAAACACAACCACCAAAGCCAGACGATACACATGCAAAAAAAGCTCTATAGCTTCAAATTCCCATTAAGGCAAGCAGAGCGTGCACTTAACACATGAGAGAAAACTAAGCTATTGGTTCGGAAATGAAAACAAAAGTCAGTGGACTGATAATACCATTATTCACTCCTAATTGCCTAAAGTGTTGAATGTTAATCATTTCCAGACAATGCTCCGGACACCATTGCACTTGCTCCAAGTCTCACACCTAATGGTTTCTGACTAACTGGAATAACAATACCCTAATATTTGAATAGCATCCCATTCTCAAGTCAACGGTTACTCCAATGTGTTTTTGCAGTGTTTGAATGCTTTTCATGCCATAACAACCCCCCTTGCAATACGATACATGGCACAACACAGGTGTTTGTTACGTGACAAGAGAATGAGCTTATAACGCCAATCACACATTAGTGACCTCTGGAAATGGCCACTACTGAGTCACACGGTAATGAGTGCTGTCATTTCAATGGCAGTCGGCGATGAGTGAACGATGAGGCGGGATAATGACTCTGTTTTTAAGGAAGAACACTTGAGTTGTTCAACACCACTTCACAAAGATGGGGGGGGATGGAAGGACCCCAGTGGCGGATGGAGGTGATGGATGGAGGGATGTTCTGCAGCATTCTCTCTTACCTCTTTTTCTGATGTTTACTGCCATTTCGGGAAACTTTTAGGGCCGTTTTTCCGACATATATCTTTTTCATGGTTTGTCTGCTGTGTTCGCTCCCTCTCATGTGCTTTTTTGTTTTCGAATCGTCGGAGGGAGTGGGGCCTATTTTTCTCGTCGGGGGGGGGAGGGTCAGTTAAGTTTGCCCTGTTGAGTGAGTTGTCTGAGTGAGTTTTCTACCTCTGTTGTTCCTGTCAACAGAGCAAAGAGACAGTTCAGCAGCCATTAAAAACCACAACAGTGATTAGACCAAATCATCCAAACAAATTCATTCCTCAAGTGTACGTGCAGTGCATACTGGGAGAAACGGACACATCTTCACTTCTTCACTCTCTAGCGTTAAAGCCACTATGACAGGGGTAATGGACTTGCTCCGGCAGGGCCCACTTCTGTAAACATTTCTGCTCCCGTCTCGAATGGGTCCACAGCACAGGTGCAGCTGTCATCAGGCAGACAAATTGTGCGGGTGATGAGAGGAGACAGACTTCGGCTTGATCAAAGCACCTCCGGGTTTAGAATAAGATGGACTCTCAAGCCAGCGAAGCTCAAACACAGCCAAAGTGATGGAGGGCAATAGTGGGCCTTATAAACGTCACACTAAGGCTGGCAGATAGATGCATACACATACACGCACGTGTGTACATACAAACATACAAACAGATGCACGAACACACACAGATACTGTCATTGAGAGATCATTTGTTATGCCCCTTGAGTTGAGGTGAGTCAGGGAGACTTGTATTCCTCCAGATGGTGACAACTCACCCTCACGACTGGGGCCTCAACTCCAGCTGCTCCCCTCTGAGTCATCACACACAATGTGTGTGTGTGGGTGTGTGGGTGTACGCGCGCGTGTGTCTCTGTGTGTGTTTGCGTGTGTACATACATTTGTGTTCATGTGTCTTTGTGTGTGTGCATTTCTTAATGTGTGTGTGTGTGTTTCCTAGTGTGTGTATCACACCAAGACTCCCACTAAATCTAAGCCTCCCTGGGAGAGAAATTAACATTGTTTTCTAGCTGGGAGGTAACGCACAACTTTCACTGACACACGCACACATTTCTCTTGGTGTCAAACTCCCTCACTAAGTCTCCTCTGAATGCCCTTTCTGACCCAATCCTCTCATATCAGAGAAAACATACACTGTTCTCGATTCAGATGGAGCTGCAGCTGCCTCCCACTCATGTGCCATGCTGACATTTCAGAGAAGGGCTGAAAATGAAGGTATTGAGAGCAGCGAGAGGAGGAGGGGTGATGAGGGGATGAGGTGGGAGGGAAGAGAGAGAGCAGGGGCTGCAGGGGAGGAGAGGGCCTGCTTTTCAGATCTGCCATCCTGCAGTAAAGAGGAAGAGGGAGAGAGAAAGAAAGAGGAAGACGGAGGGGAGAGAGAGAGTGAGAAAGAGGGAGAGGTGATGAGAGAACGAATAAATGAGAAAGACAGAGAAAAAGAGAGAAAGAACGAAAGGGAGCGATGAAAAGAGAACCAAGCATGGCTCCCATCACTCCGTCTCTCCCTGCACTCGTCTACCCCGGTAGACCGATTAGCTGGCAGGAAAGCCCTGATCGCAGGCCCAGACTCAGCATTAAAGCGGAAGCCCTGAGTGGCTGCCTAGCTGACTCATGTGGCTTGCCTTTAGACAGCCAGAATATCTGCCCTAACCACACAGCCACGGCTCTACTCTATGTCACAGCCAGACCACCATGGAGCCAAAGCTCTATTCGGTCCCGCAGGAGGTAGACAATCTGCAGGATCTGCCATGAGGGGTTTCCTTAACACATGACTTGACCAGTTAAAGCAGGGCTCCAGGACCTATAACCAAGGGCCAAGACTCTTTACTGCCCACATATCCAAAAATGTGGGCACAATCAGAATGTGGACAAGATCAGGACAAAGGACGCATTTAAGAACCAGGTATAAATGGGGCTGTAGTTTCCATTTCCAAGCTACCACATCCTACTATTTCCTTACCAATAGCATTGGGCTAATTACTGGGAGAAGGGATTTCATCCACTGTTGCTGGCACTTAGGTAGGAGAAGGGGTTATAGTCAAGCCACAGATCCTGGGAGGAATTTGAGATCAGCAGAATGTCAAAAACCTGATGGAACCAATGTTGTAAAAACGACACAAGCAAAAAAACGACACGAGCAAGTGTGCTTACACACCCAAAATGGAAAACAACACACGCACACACACACACAGAGAGAAAACAACACACACACAACGGACGGAAAACAACACATGCACACACACACAGAGAAAACCACACACACACAACGGACGGAAAACAACACACAAACACATGCTGTTCCGAAATCAAAACAGCCTCTGCCCTCAGGCATATAATACACGTTATGGTGCCAAGCAACCCTACAGGGAATTCTCCATTCTCCTGGAATTTGATTTGTTTTCCCAAAGTTACACTTAAACTGAGATGTACAACTTTTCTGGCAGAGTAACACTGAGTCACTGATTGTAAAAACAGGTCATTCTTTCAAAAGGAGGTTGACTTTGTCACACATTATGAAAGCCCAAAATTATATAATTAATTCAAAAGGCAACATATCGTGGAAAATATTCAATACTTGGACAGATTGAGACAAACAGTTTATAGAACTGGTTAAAGTCATGCAAAATACAACATACTCACACAGAGAGACCTGCACAACACACTGTTTGTGACTGTGGCTGAAATGGACAGGGAGTGATTAGGCACATTGCTCGGAGGCCTGTGTGTTTATGTGTGTGTGCGTGCGTGTGAGCGTGTGTGTACTGTCTGTTCACGTGTCCATACACAGGATACTGTAGGCCCCAAAAGAAAAGACAGCTCAGGAAAAAGAGGATGCCCCCATAACAAGTCGTCATCCTAACTCAGGAACAAAGGATGTTAGTTTCATTTAACCTAGTCCAGCATAAAACAGCTATTTCAATGGAAATTCTCCATGGAGCGTGATTTCTAATCCAAGACTAGGCTTAATCTGAGTTTGGGAAACCAGGCCGTTGTTTGAATAACAATGCAAAGAAAATAAATGTCAAAAGCGAGAGGATCAACATCTCCTTCGCAACCTACGTGTAGGCTTACATTATTAGTGAGCCTAGCCTTTCCTCAGGTACACCAGCACCCCACAGTTTCCACCCATGTTGACCACCCGTTTAGGGTGGAGGGGAGACAGAGAAAGAGAGACGGCATGAGAGAGAGAAAGAGAGAGGGAGCGGGGAAGAGTAATGATGGTATTGAGACACAGTAATGCCCCGCAGAGGATCTGTCAATATCTCACATATTATGAGTGAGAGAGAACGAGAGAACGAGAAGATTGAGAGAGAGAGAGAGAGAGAGAGAGAGAGAGAGAGAGAGAGAGAGAGAGAGAGAGAGAGAGAGAGAGAGGACCAACCGGTGACAGGTCTGTCTTCTAACGCACTGAGGCGTGTTTGAGAAGCTCATTAGCGAATAGCCATCTAGCCCAGTCCAGTCCGCGAGACAGCCTCTACCCAACTCACCAGTTCTGCATTCAACACTGCATAGCTCCTCACTCCTACAAACCATGACAGGGCCATAGGTCCATCTCTCGATAAAATGTACATCTACTACGTCCGGCTGAGGCCAAAATACATACAAGGAAATTAGAGACAGAATGAGGAAACACAGTGGAGAGATTTCAACACATTTCATCATTTTTTGGCTGGGAAACTGGGGTCACTGGCACGGTAGCTCTGAGTGAGGCACTCCGGGAGTTGGAGTCAAATCTGTCTGTAAATCTACTTTTTTTTACCCTTTGCCCTGCTACTCTGTCTCTCAAACAGTGATTTGTGAGATGATAGGAAAAAACGGTATGTTATGGAATGAAGGTTACCGTAACAGTTCTGTGCAGGTTGATGTTTATTGTTATAAGTCTTGTCTTGGAGGCATAACTGATTGATTTCCCATTAGATAGGCCAGCTGTAAAGAAAACCTTTGCCATTTATGGTCTTAATGTAAGGTTAGGGCTAGGTATTAGGGTTAGCAGTGTTATTAAGGTTAGGGATGGGTTCAAAATCAGATTTTAGAACTTTGTGGCTGTGCCAGCAAGTGACCAGTCTGTAGAGCTGCCTCCAGAACAACATTAAGGATGAAAAATACAAAACTGTGATTTCTGTGGGTTTAATCCTGCCCACATGCCCACACCTGGCAGCACCCAAGTAATCATCAATTCGGAGCGCAGCTGCACGAGACCTGATCGTAATGCCAATGCTCAATTTGGTTTGACATTCGATATCTCTATGGGGGTAGTTAGGGACAATCAGTAAATTACACAATGTACATGGGACAATATTTTTAAATTCCAATCCCTTAAAAATCTCAAACACAGGGCCGTAACTACAAGGAGATCGTAAAAATGTATATATTTTCTACACACTAAAGAAAATCAACTATTTACTTAAAAATTATATTTATTTTAAGTAAATGGGAATGCCTAGTCAGTTGTACAACAGAATGCATTCAACTGAATTGCATCTTGCACATTTAACCCAACCCCTATGAATCAGAGAGGTGCAGGCTGCCATAATCAACATTCACATCTTCAGCACCCGGGGAACAGTGGGTTAACTGTCTTGCTCGGGGTCAGAACACCCTATTTTTACCTTTTCAGCTCGGGGATTCGATCCAGCAACCTTTCGGTTACTGGCCCAATACTAACCACTAGGCTACCTGGTTAGTCAGGTTGGAAGGGTGGGCATATAACCCAAATGTCTAGCAATTCGTAACATATCATATGTTTTTGCAAATTCGTAACATATTGTACGAATTGTAATTCGTAACATATCATACAAAATGGATGATAGACTTCCACTACTTAATACATATCAGACCAAACGTGACATATCGTACTAATTGGAGTGTTCCGGATTTACTTTTACTATGTTACGTTTACCCCAGTGTGCAGGTTGTTTTAGCAGCACATCCACCCCTCTCTCAATCGGCTAACTCCGCCCTCTCGTGGCTCAGGCTGAGGGCCTGAGACATGAACTGAACTACCCCAGCTCGGAGTAGGCTCAAGTAGGTAACTAGAGATGCTGCTGACAGTCTGTGTGAGATGCTGGACAAAAGGCCATTTTAAGATGATGGACAAAAGGCCATTTTGAAACCGTCCTGAGACTCCTGCCATGTGTACAGACATCCCCAAACAAACAGAAACACAAATCTCTAAGAATGGGCGCACAAGTGGGAAATCGTCATTTATAGATACAGTCAGTCAGGTGACTAGCTACTGGCAGAGACTTCTATTGCAGTAACGTTGAAGGACTCTGGCTAGTCTTACTTAGCCAGCTACTTGTATGTGGAGGTGTATTTTACAACTGTTTAATCAATTCAATCAATCAATCAATATAACATTGAAGTAAGAAGCTAACAATAAATTATATGCAGTCATTGCGTTAAACAGAGCCTACCTCAGCAGGAGGGAAAAAAATAAGCTACTAAATTCTCATAATACATTTTGAATTCCAGAGAGTAGGCCACTGGTGAGACAGTGGTGAGGCTGAGGCAGGGTGCAATGCATGCAGGAGGAAGCAGAGGAGACAAAGAGATAGGAAAGAGAGAGAGAGAGAGAGCCAGAAAGAGAGCAAGCGAGAGCAAGAAAGCAAAATTTGGCTTGTCACCAAAAGCACTCACAAACTTTTACAGATGCACAATCGAGACCATCCTGTCGGGCTGTATCACCGCCTGGTATGGCAACTGCTCCGCCCACAACCGTAAGGGTCTCCAGAGGGTAGTGAGGTCTGCACAACGCATCACCGGGGGCAAACTACCTGCCCTCCAGGACACCTACACCACCCGATGTCACAGGAAGGCCATAAAGATCATCATGGACAACAACCACCCGAGCCACTGCCTGTTCACCCTGTTATCATCCAGAAGGCGAGGTCAGTACAGGTGCATCAAAGCAGGGACCGAGAGACTGAAAAACAGCTTCTATCTCAAGGCCATCAGACTGTTAAACAGCCACCACTAACATTGAGTGGCTGCTGCCAACATACTGACTCAACTCCAGCCACTTTAATAATGGAAAATGGATGTAAAAAAATGTATCACTAGCCACTTTAAACAATGCCACTTAATATAATGTTTACATACCCTACATTACTCATCTCAAATTAATATACTGTACTCTGTACCATCTACTGCATCTTGCCATCTTTATGCAATACATGTATCACTAGCCACTTTATATAATGTTTACATACCCTACATTACTCATCTCAAATTAATATACTGTACCCTATACCATCTACTGCATCTTGCCATCTTTATGTAATACATGAATCACTAGCCACTTTAAAGAATGCCACTTTTATGTTTACATACCCTACATTGCTCATCTCATATGTATATATTGTACTCTATACCATCTACTGCATCTTGCCTATGCCGTTCTGTACCATCACTCATTCATATATCTTTAGGTACATATTCTTTATCCCTTTACACTTGTGTGTATAAAGTAGTTGTTGTGGAATTGTTAGGTTAGATTACTCGTTGGTTATTACTGCATTGTCGGAACTAGAAGCACAAGCATTTCGCTACACTCTCATTAACATCTGCTAACCATGTGTATGTGACAAATACAATTTGATTTGATTTGATTTTTCGAGATGGTCACTAACAGTTACCACAACTACAAAGTCCTAGTTATGGCTAAACCCCACCTATTTTTTTTACAATTCCTCTTTTTAATATCGTATTTTAAACCTAACCTTAACCACGCTGAAAGCCTTTTCCCTAACCTTAACCTTAATTGAAGACCAAAAAAAAGCACATTTTTGTTTTCATGAATTGTTTCGATATACAGCCAATGTTGACTTTGTGGCTGTGGTAACTAGTGACAACCGGTACCCTGAGAAAATCTGTACTATTCTTATCAAACAAGTTAGGAAGTGAATAAAATAAGATATGATTCAATAGGAACATCTCCACATGGTCTATCTTCCCTATAGGTCTACATGAACATCCAATCAACATGTAATCGACCAGCCTTGTAAAGATAGGGGAGAAAGAAGAGGGGATAAGGCCACAATCTCTGCTCCTGATTATGAAATGTTTCTTTATGTCAATCGTGTGTTGTGAAGCCAAAGACGAGAATAGAGAATAACTTTATCGTCCAATGTAAAGTAGATGTGGCACTTGTGATGTTGTACTGTATAATTAAAATGCCAAACAGTTAGCGGCTAACACCGGTCACAGAGGTGACGATAATCAATACTGTTTGGCTGTTGGTGAAACAGTCCATCAAATGAATTTACCCTCCCTGGTGTTTTGAAAAGCAATTTAACCTCGTAAATCTTTAAAAAACTTTACACAGTGTATTATAGCCTAGGTATATAGAACTACATGTTGCAGCCAGTCTACCAAAACACAAGAGAAGACTCTAGCTGATCTGATGGAGATGTAATGATGTTGCATTAAAAATGATATAATTGAGGGAGGAACAATAATATTTTACAGAGGTAATCAAATTTACCAGGACTAAATTAATAACATGAGAGGGGTATGAGAGGTTTATAAGGACTGTTCGTAGGGCAAGAATACTTTTAGCTAGGTATCACTATTTAATCAATTCATTAAATGTATTTTTCACAAAAGTGCTTTACAGATACAGAGCCAGAACCCCAAAGAGCAAGCAGTGGTTGGGAAAAACTCCCTAGGAGGCAGGAACCTAGGAAGAAACCTAGAGAGGAACCAGGCTATATAGCTCTTGTTCTCCCTCTGAATGACAGTGCACTGAAAAAAATGATTTGTGGCTTCGCTGAAACCACAAGAGACTTCCCAGAACAATATTAGAATATCAGAGTGCTAAAACACCACAGACACATCCTAGTTCACGCAACAAACCTTTAAGCACCTTATTAGCAAGCCTTTTAGCCAAGCCTTTTCTATCGCTTTCAGAGGAGGACAGTAGGATGTGTCTGTTGTGTATTGTTTAAACACAATATACGCCACTTCTTATTTGACAGGTTCACTGTATTGAACAATAAGCCAGAAAAACAATCGGTGGTATAACTGTACCAGTGTAAATGCATATAAGTGAAGCTACATGCTCTAATGAGGCATTCTAATAGTATCCTTAGCAAATCATGAACTGTATTATCATTGCAAATGCTACACAAGCTCTAAGCTACACCGATGTGAAGCAAACTGAAACTGCGCAAACGTACCAATAAATCACACACAGACAGACACGCACACCATGCCAACCCCAGGTCCCAAATCAAAGACGTTCCCTCCGTTGAAGAAGCAGTACCTTCCGCTGGTGCTCACACAGAGCCTCATTGTGAATCGCTGGTGCTGGTGATGATGACACAGAAACCTGGCTGCCTGCTGCCTTCTGCCTCCGCTCCTCGCTGTTTGTGTGAGGGGAGCAGTGCGGAGGGTGTGTGTGTGTGTGTGTGTGTATATTTGTGTGTGTGTGTATATTTGTGTGTGTGTGTATATGTGTGTGTGTGTGTGTGTGTGTGTATGCTAGGGCTTCTGGTGAAAGCCCTGCTGTGTGATCCAGAGCTGGTTTACTCAACTCCGATAAGCGTGGAGAAACCCCCAGTTGCGGAGGAGAGGAGAAGTGGAGAGAGGGTGGAGAGAGGGAGGAGAAAGAGAGGGAAAATAGAGGGATAGAGAGAGAGAGGGGGGGGGATAGAGAAACGAAAGAGAGAGAGGGAGGGAATATAAAGTGATAGAGACAAAATGAGAGAGATGAGAGAAAAATAGTCAAAGCTAGAAAGAAAGAGAGAGAGGAAGAGAGAGAGAGAGGGAGATAGAGATGGATCTGAGGGGGCTGCTTCGTGCTTCGCAGGCAGGCAGGGATAGAGGTAGGCAGGGAAGAACAGAGAAAGAGAGCGTCATTTTACCTTACAGTGTTCATCTGCTCATCAGGAACCTACAAGGAAATCACAGGAGATTAGATGAACGGACGAGTCCATTGGCCCCGTAGACTACTGCCAAAAGCATTGCTAGTCACAGTTGAGTAGCAACACACTCAATCACACACACACATTTCATTTCACACTCGCACTCTCCGTTTCCATCTCTGCTCTCTCGTCCTCACTCACTCCCGCTCTCTCTCTTTGTTTTCTAAATTCTCTCTCTCCTTTCCTCTCTCTCTCTACTTCTCGCTATCGCTCATGCAGAGAGCACGTCAAGCTATATCTGCATTTAGCAAAGGTGTGAAGAGAACAATCCTGTCATATTAAGAGGGGGAGAGAGAGAGAGAGAGAGCGAGAGAGGAGAGAGAGAACAAGAGAGACTGCAGATACATAGCAACCCCCCCCAATAGATGCTGGCAGTGACTCAATATCTATAATGAGCTGAAGGGAAAAGAAAGAGAGCAAACAAAGATATAAAGAAAGAGAGGGGAGAGAGAGAGAGGAAAGAGGGAGAGAGAGAGGTGGAGGGAAACAGGTGGCCCCATCTGTTGAATTTCACATGTTATGTCACCAGGCGGTAGAGAGGAATGAAACTCATCTCCACTGCAAATTGGTTGGATTCTCTAGGTTGGATCCCCCCCCCACTCTCTCTTTCTCTTTTTCTTTCTCTCTATCCCATCTCCATCTGCCCCTCTCTCTCTATCCCCCCTCTTTCCCTCTTTCTCTCCCTCCCCCTCTCTCTCTTTCCATATATCTCTCTCCTCTTTCCCTCTCTCCCTGTCTCTCTCTCTCCCTCTCTCAATCTCTCTCTCTTTCTCTCACCCCTTGTACATTATGTATCAGGTGAGATCATGCTATACAAGGAATTTTCATCTCCATTCAGATTTAGAGTTCAGTGCTAACCAAGTGGCAGGGACATTCAGCAATATTTTACTGAGCTATCTCATGAATAATAGTAGAACTTCATTGTCTATTGTTTTCAATGAGGAAAAAAAATAGTTTAATATACCACGTAATAAAAACTATTCATTGAAATATACTGAACTAGACAGTTCACACAATAACATTTATAATGTAGTTATATATGTATCTAATCCGAATAGAAAGAGTGGGAGGCCCCGGTGCACAACTGAGCAAGAGGACAAGTACATTAGACTGTCTAGTTTGAGAAACAGACACCTCACAAGTCCTCAACTGGCAGCTTCATTAAATAGTACCCACAAAACACCAGTCCCAATATCAACAGTAAAGACATGACTCCGGGATGCTGGCCTTATAGACAGAGTTGCAAAGAAAAAGCCATATCTCAGACTGACCAATAAAAAGAAAAGATTAAGATGGGCAAAAAACCACAGACACTGGACAGAGAAACTCTGCCTAGAAAGCCAGCATCCCGGATTTGCCACTTCAGTGTTGATGTTGAGACTGGTGTTTTGCCAGTACTATTTAATGAAACTAGACACTCTAATGTACTTGTCCTCTTGCTCAGTTGTGCAACGGGGCCTCTTACTCCTCTTTCGATTCTGGTTAGAGCCCGTTTGCACTGTTCTGTGAAGGAAATATTCTTCATTTTTTCAGAACAAGAATAGACTGACGAGTTTTAAAAAAAAGTTTTTTGTTTCTGGCCATTTTGAGCCTGTAATTGAACCCACAAATGCTGATTCTCCAGATACTTCACTAGTCTAAAGGATGCCCGTTTTATTGCTTCTTTAATCGGAACAACAGTTTTCAGCTGTGCTAACATAATTGCAAAAGGGTTTTCTAATGATCAGTTAGCCTTTTAAATTGATAAACTTGGATTAGCTACCACAACTTGCCATTGGAACACAGGAGTGATGGCATCCATTCACTTATGTAGATATTCCATTAAAAATCTGTTGTTTCCAACTACAGTAGTCATCTACAACATTAACAATGTCTACACTGTATTTCTGATCAATTTGATGTGATTTTAATGGACAAAATGTTTTGCTTTTCTTTAAAAAATAAGGACATTTCTAAGTGATGCCAAACTTTTGAACGGTAGTGTATTTATAGACACAGTACCAGTCAAAAGTTTGGACACACCTACTAATTCAAAGGTTTTTCTTTATTTTTACTATTTTCTACGTTGTAGAATAATAGCAAAGACATCAAAACTATGAAATGACACATATGGAATCATGTAGTAACTAAAGAGGTGGTAAACAAATGAAAAGATATTTTATATTTGAGATTCTTCAAAGTAGCCACCCTTTGCCTTGATGACAGCTTTGCATTCTCACAACCAGCTTCATGAGGTAGTCACCTGGAATGCAATTAAATTAACAGGCGTGCCTTGTTGTCTTTCTTAATGCGTTTGAGCCAATCAGTTGTGGTATACAGGTGTGGTATACAGAATATAGCCCTACTTGGTAAAATACCAAGTCCATATTATGGCAAGAACAGCTCAAATCAGCAAAGAGAAATGACAGTCCATCATTACTTTAAGACATGAAAGTCAGTCAATCTGAAAACATTTTAAGAACTTAAAAGTTTCTTCAAGTGCAGTCGCAAAAACCATCAAGCGCTATGATGAAACTAGCTCTCATGAGGACTACCACAGGAAAGGAAGACCCAGAGTTACCTCTGCTGCAGAGGATAAGTTCATTTGCGTTACCAGTCTCAGAAATTGCAGCCCAAATAATTGCTTCACAGAGTTCAATGAACAAACACATCTCAACTTCAACTGTTCAGAGGAGACTGATGGGAATCAGGCTTTCACGGCCGAATTGCTACAAAGAACCCATTACCAAAGGACACCAATAAGAAGAAGATCCTTTCTTCTGCCAAGAAACACAAGCAATGGACATAAGACCAGTGGAAATCTATCCTTTCGTCTGATGAGTCTAAATTTGAGATTTTTGGTTCCAATTGACGTGTCTTGGTAAGACGCAGAGAAGGTGAACAAATGATCTTCGCATTTGTGGTTCCCACCGTGAAGCATGAAGGAGGAGTTGTGATGGTGTGGGGGTGCTTTGCAGGTGACATTGTCTGTGATTTATTTTGAATTCAAGGCACACTTAACCAGCATGGCTACAGTGGCTTGTGAAAATATTCACCCCCCCTGGCATTTTTCCTATTTTGCTGCCTTACAACCTGAAATGAAAAAAGATTTTTGGGGGGTTTGTATCATTTGATTTACACAACATGCCTATCACTTTGAAGATGCTAAATATTTTTTTGTGTGTGAAACAAACAAGAAATAAGACCAAAAAAACAGAAAACGTGAGCGTGCATAACTATTCACCCCCAAAGTAAACATTTTGTAGAGCTACCTTTTGCAGCAATTACAGCTGCAAGACTCTTGGGGTATGTTTCTATAAGCTTGGCACATCTAGCCACTGGGATTTTGCCTATTCCTCAAGGGTTCCGCTGGTGTACAGTTATCTTTAAGTCATACCACAGATTCAGATGGAGGTCTGGGCTTTGACAGGGCCATTCCAAGACATTTAAATGTTTCCCCTTAAACCACCCGAGTGTTGCTTTAGCATATTGCTTAGGGTCATTGTCCTGCTGGAAGGTGAGCCTCCGTCCCAGTCTCAAATCTCTGGAAGATGGAAACAGGTTTCCCTCAAGAATTTCCCTGTATTTAGCTCCATCCACCATTCTTCCAATTCTGACCAGTTTCCCAGTCACTGCAGATAAATAAAACATCCTCACAGCATGATGCTGCCACCACCATGCTTCCCTGTGGGGATGGTGTTCTCGGGGTGATGGGAGATGTAGGATTTGCACCAGACATAGCATTTCCCTTGATGGCCAAAAAAATCTATTTTATTCTCATCTGACCAGAGTATCTTCTTCCATATGTTTGGGGAGTCTCCCAAATGCCTTTTGGCGAACACTAAACATGTTTGTTTATTGTTTTCTTTAAGCAATGGCTTTTTTCTGGACACTCTTCTGTAAAGCCCAGCTCTGTTGCTTAAAGTGGTCATAAGGACAGATACTCCTATTTCCACTGTGGAGCTTTGCAGCTCCTTCAGGGTTATCTTTGGTCTCTTTTTTTTGGTGGGCAGCCGTCTCTTCGCAGGTTTGTTGTGGTGCATTTTTTAATAAAGGATTTAATGGTGCTCCGTGGGATGTTCAACGTTTCTGATATTTTTTTATAAACCAACCCTGATCTGTACTTCTCCACAACTTTGTCCCTGATCTGTTTGGAGAGCTCCTTGGTCTTCATGGTGCCGCTTGCTTGGTGGTGTTGCAGACTCTGGGGCCTTTCAGAACATGTGTATATATACTGAGATCATGTGACAGATCATGTGACACTTATATTGCACACGGGTGGACTTCATTTAACTAATTATGTGACTTCTGAAGGTAATTGGTTGCACCAGATCTTATTTAGGGGCTTCATAGCAAAGGGGGTGAATACATATGCACGCACCACTTTTCTGTTTTTTTTTTTTTTCATCAATTTGGACTATTTTGTGTATGTCCATTACATGAAATCCAAATAAAAATAATTTAAATTACAGGTTGTAATGCAACAAAATAGGAAAAACGTCAAGGGGGATGAACATTTTTGCAAGGCACTGTAGCATAGCATTCTGCAGCGATACACCATCTCATCTGGTTTGCTCTTAGTACGACTAGTATTTGTTTTTCAACAGGACAATGACCCAACACACCTCCAGGCTGTGTAAGGGCTATTTGACCAAGAAGGAGAGTGATGGAGTGCTGCATCAGATGACCTAGCCTTCAATGAGTTGAACCACAGAGTGAAGGAAAAACAGCCAACAAGTGCTTTAATTAAGACAGTTGCAAAATAATTCCAGATGAAGCTGGTTGAGAGAATGCCAAGAGCATGCAAAGCTGTCATCAAGGCAAAGGGGGACTACTTTGAAGAATCTCAAATATAACATATATATTTGATTTGTTTAACAATTGTTTGGTTACTTCATGGTTCCACATGTGTTATTTCATAGTTTTGATGACTTCACTATGTCATAACTCTCCAGAATCGTCACAGACACGACAGCTATTATTCTACAATGTTGAAAATAGTAAAAATAAAGAAAAACCATTGAATGAGTAGGTGTGTCCAAACTTTTGACTGGTACTGTGTGTACAATATCTGTGTAATTACTGTAATAAAATGAAAAACACATTTATTGCGTTGTGCAGTCATAAAAATTTGTGATAATGTAAAAAAAACACATAGTTAAGGAATTCAGTGGTTATTTCACAAGAAGTGTGATGAGAGCAGAAGGCCGTGTGCATGTCAGGATGGGACTGTGATAGATGTGACAGCACTGATCTCAACCAGCACCGTGTATTGTACAAGGGCTCCTGTGAAATACTACTGAGAGAGAAATGAACTTCACAGCTACGCACACACACACACACACAAACAAGCTCACATACACACTTGTCTCTCAGCCCCCTCACCGCCCACCTTTTTTTCAAGCAGTTGCTAAGGTGACGGCAAAGACTGAAATTTAATCAGACAGTAAATTGAGCAATGTTATTTTCTCTTTCATTATTGACTGTCTGTGATACCTATGGTGAGATGATGTGTCAGACATATTTAGGCTTTTGAAAACCTTGAAAGTAAATGTCATATGATCTTTACTGCATAAAGGCAGAATGAGACATTGAATATTTCCCTTGTTGCCAATGAAACCCATATTAAAACTTAAACAATTCTGATTTACAATGCACCTAGCAACAGCAGCAATATCTGTTGTAATCTCTCGTGGACAGATGCAAGTAACATTGAAAAAAAGTAGCAGCATCTGTCAAAAGACTGTGGGATGCAACAACAAACAAAGAACTTTGTTCCATTATGGTGATTTTTCTTCACTGATTATTAGGACAAATCACAATTTCTCAGGTGCATGCAACTTTCACATTTTGGAAGGGGAGGGGACATTTGGCTCACATGGAGAATCTTAATCGCACACTGCTCTCCTCTTTCTCAAAGCACATTGGATGAGAAAGGCAGAGGTCCCGCCTCTCTGAACTTCTGCTCCAAAGGGGTTTAAGAAGGAGGCAAGGAGAGAGGACACGAGGAGTATGCAGTTGAGAATCTCCCGTAGACTTGCCCGAAACTGGCAGAGACTTGCAGTTTAAAAATGGGTGGAGACTTCGCTGGTCTCTTTAGTATGGTCTCTAACCCGTCTCTCCCCAGAACTTAATCAAGTATCTGGCGCAATTACGCAAGATTTTCGTTCTGGTGTCCAACTTGATAACTGTTGGATAACATATATTAATATTTTGATGTCATATTCTTTATTCACAAATAATGTCATACTGATGTTTTATTATACAATATAACACTGGGGAGTTGCATAGATGTCAGAAATCAGACGGACAGAATGGTGGAGAACTCTGTTTGGCTACACAACTCATCGCTCATACACCCTACAGCAGGGGTTGGCAATAGGCCTAAACCGGCTCACAAGTGTGTGTGTGTGTGTGTGTGTGTGTGGGGGGATTGTCATTTTTGGTCAAGAAAGATATGTTTAATTTAGGAAATCTCTTCCCAAGTATTCCCACAAATTAAGCGACATGTGGATCTTGTCTCATTGTAATCGAGGTATGAAATGTTTGTGATTTTCCAGTATAATCTCTTTTTGGGCTTAGTTGTGGTCAATTTACAGAGTACAAATTATTATAATTATGTTTTGGCCCTCCGACCATTCGCACCGGCAAAACTCGGCCTGCGGCCAGTCGCCTACCCCTGCCCTACAGAGTAACAAACAGTACAGAGAAAATCCATTATTGTCAACTTGCTGATATTGAATAGTCTCTGGACAGGGAAAGCATGAGCGGAAGCTGCAAATGCATGACATTCCATATTGATTTAGTGATTGGCAAGCTTTTTTGGTTGACTTGGTATAATGGCTGTAGAGAGATGTGCATAAATTCTAGTGTTCTAGGTCTATTTTTATGATAATAGCTGTGCCTCGGTCTAGGGTCAAAGTATCTTTGAGGAGGCCACCATTTGTTGTTGTTGGAGTATATATCTGCCTGTTTACGTTAGTTCTATGTTTAAATGAGTTATACCTGCAAGTACGCATTTCATTGCACTTTGTACACCATGTACAGTACATCATGTGAATAAACAAACGTGAATTTGAACTTGTGAGTATTTGCAAACCCATTCCTTCCTAGACTTGGCTACATGCTGAGATAAGTAATAATAATAGCCATTTATCTGAAGCTTTTATCGAAGCAGTCATATGGGTGCATACATTTCCATATGTATGGTCCCAGCAGGAATCTTACCCACAATCCTTTGTCCCGTATGGCTCAGTTGGTAGACCACGGGGGCGAGTATGAAAATGTATGCACTGACTAAGACTGGAGCGTCTGCTAAATTTCTAAAAGGATCATGTAAGTCCTGGACCTCACAAGCACTGTGCTCTACCAACTGAATCACTAATGATAGATGTCATACATAGGGATGCTGGAAAATGTGTGATTGACAAGATTGTAACACGGTTGACTAGTTTGTGCGAGGAATCTGGTTAGGGCTATCTATAATGAAATGCACATGCAAATACAGTGTAATGTGATTGATTCAGATGAATCACGTGAGATATACATATTTGGTCATTTTTCCCGACCCAAGTAAATTGTAAAATAAGTTGCAATTTTGTTAACTTTTGTCAGTATACACATAACTTTGCAGGTGCATGTAATTTGAAATACTAGACTTGATCTGTTTTAGACATTATTTAGTTGAAGATAATCTGAAATGATTGTGCATCAGGCTTTTTGAAAATGTGTTTATTGGCTTTTGGTAATGGCACAAATGATTCTACGCACTATTGCGCAATCACAGTACTGTATTGATCATGCTCAGAAGAAAAACATGATGGGTATAATAAAAAAGTCACACCACACCAGTGTAAGATTAAGAAACACAACGATTTGTCACTCACCATGCTGATCCCTCTGGGTAGAGAGAAGGATCGGTAGGGGTATCTCATCACTAGTCCCTCATCCCACAAAACTGGACTTGGACTCCTTATTCTTCCCAAAGTTTTCTGCCGCAATTCTGGAGGAGCCGCTGTTCCTACCATACCCATTTTCCTCTCCCTCTCCAGAGTTGACAATGTGTTCTCCTTCTTGATCTTAATGTCCTTCAGCTCATCCTCCCTCCGGACACTGTCAATGTCTGTCTCCAGGTAAGCTTTCCCCACAGGCATTTCTATGGGACCCTGCTCCTCCTGCATCCTGCCCCGCTGCAGTGCCACTGAGCAGGGCAGACTGCTCCTCCACCGGTACTCCACTTGGATCACGTCGTCTTCCGACCCTGTGGTGGTGCTGGGGCAGGTTCTGGGGCTGAGGGAGCTGGATCTCTGGGGAGGAGGGGGAGGCTGTAGTTTCTGGAAGGCCTCCAGGCTGCCTGGGACGAGCACTCTGCCACCGACGTCGTCCAGGAAGTTTGAGAACTTGAGTTTGGCTTCAATCTTTTTATCCAGCCAACAATAACGTGTTGATCATTTTGCCGCTGTTGCTGCTGCTGGTGGTGGCTGTTGTGGTGTCCTGGCTACTGGAGGTCAGGCTCTGCACGGAACCAGCCCTCCTCCCCCCTCCCTCTCCCTTTCCCCCACCAGGCTCCCCCTCCCCATGCTGCCTGTTCTGCCCCCTCATGCATCTCCACGAGGCTGCATGGCACTCCCTGGACTCCATGGGGACAAGCTCTGCTGTGAGGCCCTCTGGCTAAGCTGGAGCTGTTGAGTCTGGCCTGGAAGGCCTCCTGGCTGTGCTTCCTTATGGAGCTGCAGAGCAGGCAGACCTCCCTGGAGCTCCAGTTGTCTAGGCTGGCGTAGGCCTCCCTGCTGCTGATGATTCTGCTAGGGTTGGGGCTGGATGTCAGGCTGCATTGGAAAGACCTGCTGGTAGTGGGGGCTGAAACATCAGATTCCTCCAACCAGAAATGCATGAATCCAGGGCAGGAGCCAGAGGTGGTGGAGCCTGGGGATAGCTTGCCCAGCCCCCTGAAAGAACAGGGATGCTGGGGAGGCTATCCCTGCCAGTCAGGTTGACCTAGGACCAGTCTGGTTCGTTAACACCCCAGGACAAACGAGTGGCCCCCTACCATGCCAATCTGTTCCAGGACCACCCTAACTCAGATATTAAACTAGGTGCCACATTGCCCGTTCATGCCAATCTTACAAAATGATCACTGTAGCCTAAATGTGTGGTCCACATACTATAACCCCACCCCCCCTGTAGCAGCCAGGCTAAACTGAGAGCTGTGTTAGTTACTACCCCGAAATCCACCCTATAAAAAGGCTGAAACTAGCATAACAAGAAAACTGCAAAAATACAGTTTCCTCTAATTATATCCCACAAAAGCAGCAAGCCAAGCAACCTTGGAATATCTAAGTTTAATATGTTCATAGGAAGTATCAAGCAGTTCAACAGGCCCTGCTCTGAGAGCACATCCAAAGTCCTTAATTAGACCATCTATAGATAGCATTGGAGCCAATGAGACTTTTTATGCCTTTTCCAGGTCAGTGGCTCCAACAGAGCATTGGTCACAGATAGAAACACATGGCAATTGATGGGGAGAGAGAGAATAATGGGACGCAATGTGAGAGAGGGAGACACTAATGGATAATAATCAAGTAAACAGTCCCTTGTATGGCATACAAGCTACAGGCCACCGTGGCCTATATTTTCACAGTACAAAAAGCACAGATCTGTGCAAAAAATACTGTAAACCTTATTATAATCTGGCAGCTTGATTTAATTTTAAACTTTCTTCTACAAGGGGCATTATGAGGGCGTTATGAGGAGGCGCTGACGCTGTCGTACACATCGATCCAGAGCATCCCAAACATGCTCAATGGGTGACATGTTTGGTGAGTATGTAGGCAATGGAAGAACTAGGACATTTTCAGCCTTATAATACTGAAGCATGGTGTGATGGCGGCGGATGAATGGCACGACAACGGGCCTCAAAATCACATAGCGGTAACAGTGCATTCAAATTGCCATCGATAAAACGCAATTGTTTCCATTGTCCATAGCTTACGCCTGCCCATACCATAACTCCTCCGCCACCATAGGCACTCTGTTCACAACGTTGACGTCAGCAAACCGCTCATCCACACATCTGACATCTGCCCGTTACAGTTGAAACCAGGATTCATCCGTGAAGAGCACACTTCTCCAGGGTGCCAGTGGCCATTGTAGGTGAGCATTTGCCCACTGAAGTCGGTTACTACGCCGAACTGCAGTCAGGTCAAGACCCTGGTTAGGACGACGAGCATGCAGATGGGCTTCCCTGGGACAGTTTCTGACAGTTTGTGCAGAAATACTTCAGTTGTGCAAATCCACAGTTTCATCAGCTGTCCGGGTGGCTGGTCTCAGACTGAAGAAGCTTGACGTGGTTACATATGTTCTGCGGTTGTGAGGCCGGTTGGACGTACTGCCAAATTCTCTAAAATGACATTGGAGGCGGCTTATGGTAGAGAAATAAACATGAAATGTTTGTCCACATGCTACAGCACAAGGTGCACCTGTGTAGTGATCATGCTGTTTATTCAGCTTCTTGATATGCCACACCTGTCAAGTGAGCGGATTATCTTGCCAAAGGAGAAATGCTCACTAACAGGAATGTAAACAAATTTGTGCATAACATTTTTGAGAAATAACCTTTTGTGCGTATGGAACATTTCTGGGATCTTTTATTTCAGCTCATGAAACATGGGACCAACACTTTACATGTTGCGTTTATATTTTTGTTCAGTTTACATAGGGAATTGTTGACAAGCTGTCAAATTTTTATTCTCAATGAAATTTTATTTATACTTTTTTTAATGCATTTTTCATACCTTTCTTTAATATTTTAAAGATAGAAAGATGATCGGTTATGTGTAAGTCCGGTTTGCGAGTCTCTTAACAAGATGAAATCAAAATATTTAGGCTGACATCATCCAGTGTCCCAAAATGTGTATTTGTGTGATATGCAAATACGTGCATACTTAAATAAATATAACCTCATTTTCATATTTATTACAATATTTCCCAAAAATGTTTAATACAAAAAAGTATTATATTTGTGTCCACGTTCAACTGGTAAAAGTTGATTGTGATATGATTAAGAAAAAAACTACTTTTAGGGTGTGGTGCGATGCATAGCCTTAAATCACACTGCCAGATTATAATGAGGTTTATGGTACTTTTTGCCCAAATATGCACTTCTTTTGCATCACAAAAATGTTACCCTATTTTTCGTCTAGTCAATCCCTATCTTTGTAGTTCCTACCCTTATCAGGGTTGGGGTGAATTCCAATTCCACATGTTCCTCATTGAAAAGCATGGAAGAGAATAGGAATTGGAATTTTAGTGTGCTTCTTGAATTGTCTGGAATTGACCCCAACCCTGACTCCTTAAAAATCCTTAAACTTGGAGGGATAAGCGAAATCTACATTAACAGACATGAGTGAGTGTAAGGGGAATACTGAATATACTGTGCATACTCTATTCAAATGAGAGAGCCATAGCTGTGATTTTCATCAATATTCAGCATGTTACATAACTTAGTCGATAACGCCTCTGTTCCTCTGTGTGTGCGAGAGCAGAGGGGTGTGTGTGAAAGATTATGATTGGCTAACGAGTGGCAGATAGTCAGACAGCAATGAACTATACTTATTGCAATGGAGCAGCAGGCCAATTGAGTCACATTATACTCATCCCTGTACCAAGCTCTCCAATTTGCATGCACCCTAACTAGGGAGCCATTTAATAACATACCCCACCCAAAATGCTCGCTCGGAGCTTGTATAATGATGCCTGCTACAGTCAGCATAATCACAGAGGATCAAAGAGCCGAGATCTGAGATCAGCACGACAGCCTAGCCTAGCCCCACAGTGTATCCCTATGAAGTCAACTTAGATACAGCCATAGAGATACAGTATAACAGTGTTCAAGTTCATTCTGTGGATACAGTATATTGTGGTTTAGCTAGTATGTCTGTATTGTAAGTCTCTTGATGGGTAAAACCCAGACTCTCCCAGTCTCCAGGGTGGTCATTAGTGGTCCATCCGTTATGTAGGGCTTGAGCGATGGCTGTGCTGGGGGGGGGGCCCTGCGCATGCGTGCCCCCTGGTGTTGGGCCCCCACACCCTGCCTGCTGCTTCAGCCCAGCCGGTCCAACGGGCCCCGAGGGGCCACCAGCCTGTCTGCTACTGGGGAGGACAGTCAAGCCTGGCCTACAGTACACGGGGCTCTGTCTCTCTATTTCTCTCTCTCTCTCTGCCTTTCACTCTCTGTCTGTCTGTGTTTCTCTCTATGTGTCTCTGTCTGTCTGTCTGTCTGTCTGTCTGTCTGTCTGTCTGTCTGTCTGTCTGTCTGTCTGTCTGTCTGTCTGTCTGTCTGTCTGTCTGTCTGTCTGTCTGTCTGTCTGTCTGTCTGTCTGTCTGTCTGTCTGTCTGTCTGTCTGTCTGTCTGTCTGTCTGTCTGTCTGTCTGTCTGTCTGTCTGTCTGTCTGTCTGCTGTCTGTCTGTCTCTCTCATCTCTCTCTCTCTCTCTCTCTTCCTACCTATCCCCAGACATTTCTCGACAGTCTCAGTCTCTCTTATGATAAATGTTTTTAATAATCTCTTTTCAATCTCAGGAGGAGATGGGAGGTAGCCAATTTAGAAGTATCGCCCTGACAGAGAGAGACTGTCAGCCCGTGGCTGCTGCTTGGTAATGTTCTTAAAATGAATTCCTGCTATACAGGCAGTAGAGGTGGAGATAATTGGGGGATGCTTGTTCATTGGTTGCACTGTATTTTGCTCCCCATTGTCGACTGGTTCTGGGGCTCTGGGGCTCCGGGCCTACATGGACCTGCCTGGCTGGTCAGGGGGTCTCTGGAGGGAGGATTCGGCAACAGCCGGTCGACTCGTACTAAGCTCTTGTTAGGGAAAAGGCTGTGTGTGGCTGTACAGTATGTCTCCAAGCAGTTACTATGGTATTGTCTTGTGTCTGGGAGATATGTCAGGAGACCTATTAGGTCCCTCTCCCATTCTGTCAGTCGGTCAGTCATTGATCTGTCTATCTCTCTGCATGCTGGTTATGTGACTGGCTATGTACAGTGTTGTAACAATGTGCAAGTAATTGAAGAATTAAAGGGTAATTAAATATGGCAACGGGCCACAAATCTTGCTGATATGATTCCACACTGCGTTATTTCACCTAACAGGTATGGGAGTTTATCAATGTTTGAATTGTTTTCAAATTCTTTGTGGGTCTGTGTGATCTGTGGGAAATATATGTCTCTAATGTGGTCATACATTTGTCGGGTTAGGAAGTGTAGCTCAGTTTCCACCTCATTTTGTGGGCAGAGTGCACAAAGCCTATCTTCTGCCAGGTCTGCCTATGGCAGCCTCTCTCAATAGCAAGGCTATGCTCACGGAGTCTGTCCATTATTTTCATTGATTTAATTACATTTTGTATTTTTTTAAGGGTGGATCAGCTTTAATATTGCAGATATATTGTTGTTTCCATTAATGTAATTGTCTGCATCATTTCCAATGCCCCATATATTTATTTTGTAAATATTCACTACTGTTCAAAAGTTTGGCGTCACTTAGAAATGTCCTTGTTTATGAAAGAAAAGCACATTTTTGTCCTTTAAAATAACATCAAATTGATCAGATATACAGTGTAGACATTGTTAATGTTGTAAATGACTATTGTAGCTGGAAACAGCTGATTTTTTGGGGAATATCTACATATGCGTACAGAGTCCCAATATTAGCAACCATCACTCCTATGTTCCAATGGCACATTGTGTTAGCTAATCCAAGTTTATCATTTTAAAAGGCTAATTGATCATTAGAAAAGCCTGACAGCTGAAAACTGTTGTTCTGATTAAAGAAGCAGTAAAACTGGCCTTCTAGAGACTAGTTGAGTATCTGGAGAATCAACATTTGTGGGTTCAATTACAGGCTCAAAATGGCCAGAAACAAAGCCCTTTCTTCTGAAACTCGTCAGTCTATTCTTGTTCTAAGAAATTAAGGCTATTCCATGCAAGAAATTGCCAAGAAACTGAAGATCTTGTACAACGCTGTGTACTACTCCCTTCACAGAACAGCGCAAACTGGCCCTAACCAGAATAGAAAGAGGAGTGGGAGGCCCCGGTTCACAACTGAGCAAGAGGACAAGTACATTAGCGTGTTTGAGAGTGTTTCTAGTTTGAGAAACAGATGCCTCACAAGTCCTCAACTGGCAGCTTCATTAAATAGTATCTGCAAAACACCAGTCTCAACGTCAACAGTGAAGAGGCACTCTGGGATGCTGGCCTTCGAGAAAGAGTTCCAAAGAAAAATACATATCTCAGACTGGTCAATAAAAAGAAAAGTTTAAGATTGGCAAAAGAACACTGGACAGAGGAACTCTGCCAAGAAGGCCAGCATCCCATAAACGCCTCTTCACTGTTGATGTTGAGACTGGTGTTTTGTGGGTACTATTTAATGAAGCTACCAGTTGAGGACTTGTGGGGCGTCTGTTTCTCAAACATGACACTCTAATGTACTTGTCCTCTTGCTCAGTTGTGTACCGGGCCTCCCACTACTCTTTCTATTCTGGTTAGCGCCAGTTTGTGCTGTTCTAGACCCCAAACTTTGGAATGGTAGTGTATATATCTATCTATATATGCATACACACACATATATATATATATAACATTCATACATATACACATATATATACACCTATAAACACATACACATGTACATACATACACTTTTTTTTGTATACCTTAGTATTTAGTATTCCCCGCAAACCCTTCCCCAATTGGAGTACACTATTAAACAATAACACTTCTACTTCCAGCTTATACATACTGGCCTTCCTCTATTTCTGATGTCCATCCAGTTTGATTTCTATTTGCCATATATTTGTAACTGTGCTATTTCACAAATGTTCTGAACCTATATACATTTTACAGACCCCGTATGTTTTACATTGTTTATCTTGTTGTTATTAGTCCCACCCTTCAGCTCCATTCAACCCCTCCCATCTATCTCTGAACACCATACATTTTGGATTTCTATTTGCCATGTTTTTCAACTGTGCTGTGATGCTTCACAAAAGTACTGAACATTTTTATTCTCATAGTTTCTACAGATTGTAAATTAAAGATGAACATTTTTGCTAAAATAATGATTATATTATTGATCGATTGACTATGACTTTTCAAATCACCCAGTATTGCTATCTGCAGCTTTAGTTCTAGGTAAATGTTGCAGGTCTTCAGAGTCTGTTCATTCTTAATTTGAGATCAGTCACAGTGGTCAGGTACTCTGCCACGGTGTACTCTCTGTTTAGGTCCAGATAGCATTCCAAATAGTTCTGTTTTTGATTTCTCATCATTTGGTTGGGTCTAAATGGATTTCTGTCCTGGGGCTCTGTGGGGTCAGTTTGTGTTTGTGAACAAAGCCCCAGAACCAGCTGGCTGAGAATACTCGTCTCTACGTTCCTCTCTAGGCGAGGGCTTTGTGGTGGAAGGCATGGGCATTGCTTCCTTTTAAGTGGTTGTAGAATTTATAGAATTTAACGTCTCTTTTCTGGATTTTGATCATTAGTGGGTATCGGCCTAATTCTGCTCTGCCTAATTCTGCTCTGCATGCATTATTTTGTGTTTTACTTGTGCACAGAGCATATTACTGCAGAATTCTGCATGCAGTCTCAATTGGGTGTTAGTCCCATTTTATGAATCTTTGGTTGGTGAGCGGACCCCAGACCTCACAACCATATAGGGCAATGGGTTCGATAACTGATTGAACGATTTTTACCCAGATCCTAATTAGATGTTGAGTTTAATATTCCTTTTAATGGCATAGAAGGCCCTTCTTGCCTAGTCTCTAAGGTCATTCACAGCCTTGTGGAAGTGACCTGTTGTGTTGATGTTTAGGATCAGGTAGGTGTAATTCTTTGTGTTCTCAAGGGCAACAGTGTCTAGATAGAATTTGCATTTGTTGTCTGGACCTTTTTTGGAACACCATTACTTTAGTTTTACTGAGATTCAGTGTCAGGGCCCAAGTCTGACAAAATCTGCACAGAAGATCTAGGTGCTGCTTTGGGCCCTCCTTGGTTGGGGACAGAAGCAGCAGATCATCTGCAAACAGTAGACATTTGATTTCTGAGTCCAGTAGGGTGAGACCGGGTGCTGCAGACTGTTCTAGTGCCCTCACCAAGGGTGGGGATCAAGCTACATCCCTGTCTCACCCCAGGGCCCTGAGGAAAGAAATGTGTGTGTTTATTGCCAAGTTTAACTGCACACTTGTTGTTTGTGTACATTGACATTATAATGTCATATGCTTTCCCCCAACTTGTATAGTAGACCCTCATGCCAAATTTAGTCAAAAGCTTTTTTGAAATCAACAAAGCATGAGAAGACTTTGCTTATATTTTGTTTTATTAGTTTGTCAAGGATGGTGTGCAGGGTATATACGTGGTCTGTTGATCAGTATTTTGGTAAGAAATGTTAGTTGATAGGTCAAATATATTGTTCAGGCTTCCTCCTGTTCCTAAGTTTATACCTTCACTATTGCAGGAAAACATCTTGTCTAGGAGGGATTGGATTTGTTGTTGGCCAATAGTTTTTTGGTCGGTTTCTACACTACCCTCCTTCCATCTATAGTATTTCTTAATAATATGCAGTTTGTTCAGCTTCGATGTCTCATGGTTGATTATTGCTCCGTTCAAGTAGATTATGATTTTGATGTGATCTGATAAGGGTGTCAGTGGGCTGACTGTGAATGCTCCGAGAGACTCTGGGTTGAGGTCGGTGATAAAGTAGTCTACAGTACTACTGCCAAGAGATGAGCTAAATGTACAGTATACTTACCGTAGGAGTCCCCTCAAAGCCTACCATTGACTATGTACTGCGACAGAGCTGCAGGAGTTGTGACCTGTTGTTGTTGGTTATGTTGTCGTAGTTGTGTCTATGGAGGCATATGGGGGAGGGAATGCTGTCACCTCCCGGTAGCTGTTTGACCTCCTGTGTGCTGAGGGTGTCAGGTTCTTGTCCAGTTCTAGCATTTAGGTCACCACAGACTAGTACATGTCCCTGGAGCTGGAAATAATGGATCTCCCCCTCTAGGATGTATGGGAATAGACAGTGCCTTCGGAAAGTATTCAGACGGTTTGCCTATTTTTCACATTTTGTTCGGTTACAGCCTTATTCTAAAATGTATTAAATCGTTTTCCCCCTAATCAATACACACAATACCCCATAAGGACAGATCAAAAACAGGTTTTTAGAACTTGTTGCTCATTTATTTAAGAAAACACTGAAATATGACATTTACATAAGTATTCAGACCCTAAAATACAGTAGAATAGAATACAGTATATACATATGAGATGAGTAAAGCAGTGTGTAAACATTATTAAATTGACTAGTGTTCCGTTGTGAAAGTGGCCAGTGATTCCAAGTCTATGTATATAGGTTCAGGGTTGCGTAACCAGGTGGAAGCCGGCTAGTGATGGCTATTTAACAGTCACCAGACCAAGTCTGATGACCTTGAGATAGAAGCTGTTTTTCAGTCTCTCGGTCCCAGCTTTGATCCACCTGTACTGACCTTGCCTTCTGGATGATAGCGGGGTGAATGGGCCATGGCTCGGGTGGTTAATGTCCTTGATGTTCTTTTTGGCCTTCCTGTGACATCGGGCGCTGTAGGTGTCCTGGACGGCAGGTAGTTTGTCCCAGGTGATGCGTTGGGCAGACCACACCATCCTCTGGAGAGCCCTGCGGTCAATCACTCCCTTTCCTGCTGTGCCCACCCTTTCCTGCTGTGCTCTCAGGTCGTTTGTGCCTGTGTGTATTATTATGTGGCTGGGTGACCCTAGTTGGTCCTCAGACGATAAGGTCTAAGGTCTCTCTCTCTCTGTCTCTCTGTCCTAATGACCACTCTACCACAGGCTGGTGTTATTTGGGAGCCAAACATCTCAGAGTTTAAGTTATGATTTCGAGCAACATTGTGTGATAGATAAGATAAATCTCCAACCCTGAGACACAAAAGCAATCATCCTCACCACTGTATTCTCACACTCAAGAGCAGTTAATGCTATTCCTCCCGAGATAGATAATATTTTGTCAGTGAACACTACTAGGGCACTTTCCCTCTCATCTCTAGGGCTAAGTGTCTTATCAACAAAAATCCTGCTTTCTCCATTCTTTGAAAAAACACTGGCAAAGCAACCATTGATTTCAGCTTGTTTGCGGCAGTCTTTCAGAGACTCGTTCACCTGTTTCTTTTCTTTGGGCATCAAATTTGAATTGGATCTTACGAATGTGTGTTTCTTCACTTTGCTGTGGGTGTCAATAACAGGTGATTTTGTGAAAGCCATGATGGTATAGACCTGGCAGTCAATATGACATCAATAATCCATCTCATGCTGTCGATGCCAGCAAACGGCTATAGGGGGGGGGGGGCCTTTCCGTGAAAGCTCACAGTGCAATCGAATGAAACACACGGATAAACTGAATAAGGTAAGACCCATTCTGGAGAAAGTAAGATTGGTTTCCTGGGATCTCAGTGGAACAACACCGTTAGGTCTGCAATAACATCAGTTACTGACCAATTACAGTCCTATAAAACGTTGAACTTGGAAAACAAACATCTATTGCTTAAAGGAGCATTGTGAAGCAGCAGGATATTTGTATCATGCATGGCCTGGTACCTACATGACATAGGAAACACTGACATTTAAATTAAATTCAAATGCTTTTACTAACACTCATCGCAGCTGCTTAAATCACCTTTATAATAGGCTAATGCAAATCTTTGATCGCATTTGTAGAGGAAAGATGAATTCATGACAGTAATTAAGTAGATTGGGAAGCATCCAAAATGGAATTGCCTCATTATAACAATACAATGACAATAATCACTCTGTTAAATTATAGGCTATAACACATTTTTCTGTACAATTTTTGAACCAACTTGTGCGCTCAAGACCATTCGTGAAATAGTCACATTATGGTTATTTTGAACAGATCACCACCGCTTGGGTAAAATGATAGTTGAACAAATTCTTATCAAATAAGCCTATACGATCAAATTCATTGCTTCCAAACGACAATAATAATGACACAAAAAGTTACAATAGCAACAACACGAAAAACAACTGCTTTAAATACAAAAATCATCTTATTTTAACATACAGAGCATCCGGAAAGTATTCAGACCCTTTGACTTTTCCCACATTTTGTTATGTCACAGTCTTATTCTAAAATGTATTAAATACATTTGTTTCCCCCATCAATCTATACACAATACCCCATAATGACAAAGCGAAAACAGGTTTTTTGAATTTATTGCAAATTTATTAAAAATAAAAACTGAAATATCTTATTCGACCTTGAGATTTTTCTACAAATTGATTGGAGTCCACCTACAGTAAATTAAATTGATTGGACATGATTTGGAAAGGCACACACCGGTCGATATAAGGTCCCACAGTTGACAGTTTGTCAGAGCAAAAACCAAGCCATGAGGGTGAAGGAATTGTCCGTAGAGATCAGAGACGGGATTGTGTCGAGGCACAGATCTGGGAGAGGGTACCAAAACATTTCTGGCGCATTGAAGGTCCCCAAGAACAGTGGCCAGAGACCGGACTTTCTGACAAAGTTGCTTCAACAAAGTACAAAGGGTCTGAATACTTATGTAAATGTGATATCAGTTAAAAAAAAATGTAAATACATTTTCAAACATTTCGAAAAACCTGTTTTTGCTTTGTCATTACGGGGTATTGTGTGTAGATTGAGGAGGGGAAAAAACATTGTAATCCATTTTAGAATAAGGCTGTAACGTAAAAAAAAATGTGAAAAAGTCAATGGGTCTGAATACTTTCCAAATGCACTCTATACGAATGAATCCGTTGAGAATGTCCATGTCATATCAATAAAGAGTCAATTATTTCATATCCTTGCTGTGTTGTGGCCAGATGTTTTAAGACTACTTGTTGCAGCAGATGAGGCATTCTTTTTAGCAAACCAATTTCTAATATTCATTTCGACCACGATGAAGAAAACAAGTTAAGGTAGCCTACTCTTAAACATGACATTCCGAACAATCACAAGGCTGTTTACATAACACTCCGCCCACTATTAATTTGACTCATCAAAAAGAGAAATTAGCTTCATGATGTATTTATGATAGGTCTAAATCCCTGTCAGTCATAATTTCTTGAGACGTATTTATTTTAACAAGAAAAAATGTTTTGCGGTAATTAAAACTTTAAATGGACAAATATCATACATTAGTGTTATAGCAACAACAACAAAAAAATATAAGTCTTGCAAAGTTTCATTCAACCATGTATTTTATTTGGACAGGCTAGGAGGTGCGGTAGGGCGAGCATGGCTCCCTAAGGCCCACCCACAACGCTAGGCCTGCAGTAAAGTCATATATTGAAATATATGGTGTACAATTTAAAATGCACTTTATTTACATTTGATATTATGTTTATGAAATAGATTAATTCTTTTTTGAATATATTTTGAAAAACATATGTATAAATAATATACCCATCTGTAAAGTATGTAACATAGAGAAATGTGCACAAGCGATGGGCTTGTAAAGGATGCCAGAAAACATATCAAAGCTACGTGAACATACAGATTTTTAATAACTTTTCAAAGCCCGAAATCTTATTTTATTTTGTCTTTTAAAATGCTGAAATATCAAATGATCCCTCCTGGAAAACGACCTGTGAGACAAAAATAAATAGCTTAAAAATCACTGAAACTTCAGCCAAGTGTTGCTGTATATTAAAGCTAATTAAATAAATCGTTGCAGAAGGATTGTTCAGTGTCGATTCTCAAAAGGGTAGAGTGCCTGGGCCAAGTTTCTGCCTGTCAACATCGAATGGCACAGTCATCGGTGCCATGAGTGTTGCATGCTGGGCAGGGAGCGATCCAGGACCCTGGTATGGAGGTGTTGTAGTGATCCCACCATGGTACAATAGCTTGGGATACCTGTCCCCTAGGCTTCCTTGATCTGCTGTTAGAAGGAAAGGTGTTAGCAGGAGATCATCGGAGAGGGCTATCAATGGCTGGCACAGTCTTGGAGTTAAACCTAGTGTAGTCTAAAGCGCTATTCACCTGCTTTCATGGAGTAAGGATTCACTCCTTTGGGGAGACTAGAGTTCTCCAGATACATCCCCATCGGGGGAGGAGGTGGAACAGGCTTGTTCTGGAAAACATATCAACAAATGTGCAAATGTATTAGTAACGTTCTTACAGTTGAAATACAATGGTCATCCACTGCTTTAATGACGTGAATTCAAGTGAATACCTCAGTCTTGGGCATGGGACTTGCGTCAACCCATCTGTGCAGGTTTTGATCCCAGACAATCTAAGGAAGAAGATAATAAAGACAATGTGAATCAAGACACTGAGAAATAGATGAATCCACTAGAGTGTCTCTATACACAATATACATAACCGGTTCCTTACAGAATTAGGCTTGTCATCTGGTATCCTTGTCATCTGAAGAACTTCTTCCTTTTCTCCGAAGAACCACCTGAGCCAGCCTCCACTGTTTCGTGTTTTCTGTACTGGGGGTGCTGGGTGCTGAGGTTTAGCCACCGGCCAACTGCCAGCCTGGCTCTGAGGGTTGGCCTCGAAGTGTTCTGGCTTGGTGATGGTCATTAAAGCAGGATCCGCCACATATCTACTCCGGATATCTGTGACAAGTGGGAGAAATCAAGCCACTCTGCTTGTCACCGTACAGAACAATCACTAGCTGACGGTGTAACCTGCAATGATACTTTGTTCACAATCCAAACACAAACAAGGCTACAGGCAAATGGATGAATTGAGTTAAATCTGTTTAACGTAGACACTTAGACAACACACACATAAGATAAGGCTTTTCTTATGACCTTTTCTCCTGGCATAGAAATCTCCACAACGTGGAGCATTCACTCCAGTGTCCCAGGATCCCACCATGGGGATGATGGGAGGTGGAGGTGGTCCATGATATTCCATCTGTTCCATTCCATTGTTTTTGATTGGGATGACGTATTGTTGGAATGATTGGTTCTGGTTGGGATCCTCCCTCTGGATGATTCCTATCGGGAGGATTCTGTCCCACTGTGCAGGGGTGACGTTCTTCAGTTGGATCCCCTCCGCTTCAGGTGCCATAGGCATGTTGTCATCAAGGAGCTATCCAGTACAGGTGGAGTATAGGAGTTACAAAGACATCATTACCATTACCATTCCAGTCCTCATCATCAACATCATCACAATCCCAGCCATCATCATCATCAATCTTCATAACATCATGACTACACATGACTCATTCTACTCTTGCGGAGACTAATCTACTACCTGAGAGAGGGCACTCTGCAACTCAGTAAACTGCCTCCCCATGGAATTCAGCTGCTCATGCATGTGGTTCATTGACTGCTGCAAGTTGTTCACCTGATTCTGGGCTCTCTGCATCTCATCCCTAGCAGTCATCAGGAAGTTAAACATGACTTTGAGATAAAGAGACCTCACCATGTCCATTGGACCATCTTTAGGATTCTTTCTCACCCAATTCTCATTTCATTAGGATTGCACCTATGTGCAGATGTTACATTGTGTTATGTAGAAAACCCTTACCCTGACATGGGCTCATGGACCAATGGGATTATTGGTATGTCTCCCTGCTCCTGGTTCACTAAAACAAAGAACGCGAGGAAGATTAGAGGACACCGCCTTGGTTCAGCAATGGCACATTCAGCACACCATGACTATTGGACTGTAGAAATGAAGTCAAATCTTGCTCCATTGGTAGTTTTGGGAAAGTTGCCAGCATTTTTCAACCTTTACATCAGTCCAGTCAGTGCTTACCTTCAGGAGAGTTATCCATGGTTAGCTTTCTCAGAAAAAGACAATCCTTGTGAAGTACACTCCGTCTGGGTCAACAATACAATGATCCACAGCCTTCAGGCAACTTTCTGTCTTGTGGCTGAATGACGGAACCAGAGAACTAGAACATGATTCTATTTCTATGGACAGAACAGCAGTGGTGTTTCTCAGTGTTCTGACATATTGAGTCATAATCACGACCGCATGACTAACAGTTCATCTAGGTTAACAACGCCGTAGTAACCAAAGACTCTTCTATTGATTGTGACATAATCAATCCACAGTTGCATTTAATTCCATATCATGTGGAATTGAGATTGAATATGAGGATGAGGATACTATGAGGATTATTCTGTCCAATGCCAGAATCAGGACATAGGAAACCACAAGGCCTAATGGAACACTGACATTTGCACTGGGGAAAAGTAAAGCCATTCTAAAACCCACTGAAACTCAATACATCTAGGCTTTTAAATATGCACAGAACCATCTTTGTTACACTAGAAGTCTATACTAGAGTCATTGCTGAACGTCTGCTTCCAACTCTGTGTTATAGGCCAATGTCTTATAAAAAAATGTTAACACTAAACAACTGAATAAGTTCCTCTATAAATAGACCTACAATAAGTTACAATGAGTTGATAGTCATTTGGTTGAATTACAGTATTTTAGGCCCCTCACAGATTTTGGTTGGTGACCTGGATAATGTTGCTGCTGTGGGAATCATCCTGCTCCTTCTTGTAAGGAACAGGGCCAGCTGACCTCAATACATGTCATTATCATATCACAGTTTCCTGTTGGCAAGAAGCAGCCGTATCACTGTGTGTGTGTCAGTCCTACGTAACACAGCCTAAAGAAGTGCAACATGCTAGCTCCCTGGCAGCACGATACAGTCAAGTGCTGTTGCTGTTATCCCTGTAGATACCAAAACATCCCCATCCCATCCCGACACACACTTATCACCAACAGACAGCGTTCATACAAACCCTCTTCAAAGATTATCCGAAATAAACCCCACATAGCCACACGCCCCAATCCATCTCCTATCGTTGAGACCCCCGCCCCCCTTACCTTCTGTTTTCGTCCACAGACATGATAATACTCATCTTCTTCTTCTTGATGTTCTTGGGCTTGAACTCATTCTGGGAAGCACAAACACATACAGGTCAATCCCAGACATCTATGGCAGCAGAGCAACAACCACAATCAACCATCTGTTGCATAGGTAGGTGCATATTGGTAGTGGATGTGGTGAATTACCTATTTTACAAAGTAAAATGCTTTGAATAAACACCATGATCTCCACCTTCACACAAGCATACACCCACACAGCTAATTATAGTGCCTGTGTGATGAGGACGAGGTGTATCTCACAGAACCCCGCGGGGTTACTTTGTGCCTCTAATCCTTTGTTATGATTTGTGTCTTAAACAAGCAGTGTCTACTCAGTCCTCCTAGTGTCAGCACCCAGAGTATCCATGGCAACTGCCGGCTGGGCCCAGCTCATGGAGATGCAGTCTGTTGCCCAACAGGCAGAAAAGATACCTCGCGTACACTAAATAGTGTGAATGACAGTGCTCTCCTATGGGGCGTTCCTCCAAGTGCATGGAAGAGGGTTTTGATCAACTCTGGTTCCAGCAGGGGGAGGCTGATTGATGCAAGATTTGACTCCAGGATCTGAATGGGTTTTGGACATTTGATTGCTACAGTTCACGTGAGAGCAAAAAATGCTAAAGCAAAGGCCAATGTAAACATCACAAACCAGTGAACAAAACAATTCAGCTATTTTGTAGCCATCAGCACCATCTATTGGTGATATTTGATAATAGATTAAAAAAACAAATGGACCGTTCTCATCTATTTCTAACCTATATTCAACCTGGCTGCAACACCGTACTGCTATACGCACACGATAAACTCTTTATTCTCAGTTAAAAGCAACAACAATAAAAAAAATACAATCTTGATATTCTTAAGTATAAAAATTAGAGTTAAAAGAATGTGAATAATTCCTCAAAAATGTGTTATGTAAAAAATGTTTTTTAAATACATGTGCAACATGAAATAGACCTCCTTTTGCATAATGTTTATTTCAATTTGAAACTGTAAGCATAACGCCTGACATGTAACATTTTACAAGTGGAACAGTAGATATGGTCAACTAGCTTTGTTGACATTTTGATAGAGCCTGATATAGCTTCACCTGCAAATTGAGGTTAATTGCGTTTACAATGTAATGTCTTTTTATGGAATAGGAAAAACGAATATATTAGATAAATGAATGGGTAGTAAAAAGTGGAATAGATATTAAGTGTAAATAAGTGTAATAAAGCCTGTTTTATATGGTAGCCTATGCATGAAAACCAAAATGCTTCACTTTCATATCAATAAGTATTCTACAGTTGAAGTCGGAAGTTTACATACACTTAGGTTGAAGTCATTAAAACTCGTTTTTCAACCACTCCACAAATTTCCTGTTAACAAACTAGAGTTTTGGCAAGTCGGTTAGGACATCTACTTTGTGCATGACACGGGTCATTTTTCCAACAATTGTTTAAAGACAGATTATTTCACTGTATCACAATTCCAGTGGGTTAGAAGTTTACATACACTTAGTTGACTGTGCCTTTAAACAGCGTGGAAAATTCCAGAAAATTATGTCATGGATTTAGAAGCTTCTGATAGGCTAATTGCCATCAATTTAGTAAATTGGATGTTTTTCAAGGTCTACCTTCAAACTCAGTGCCTCTTTGCTTGACATCATGGGAAAATGAAAAGAAATCATCCCAAAAAATTGTAGACCTCCACAAGTCTGGCTCATCCAAACGCCTGGTACCACGTTCATCTGTACAAACAATAGCATGCAAGTATAAACACCATGGGACCACGCAGACGTCATACCGCTCAGGAAGGAGACGCGTTCTGTCTCCTAGAGATGAACGTACTTTGGTGGGAAAAGTGCAAATCAATTCCAGAACAGCAGCAAAGGACCTTGTGAAGATGCTGGAGGAAACAGGTACAAAATGATCTAATCGTACTTTCTGGAGAAATGTCCTCTGGTCTGACGAAAGAAAAATAGAGCTGTTTGGCCATAATTGCCATCGTTATGTTTGGAGGAAAGAGGGGGAGGCTTGCAATCCGAAGAACACCATCCCAACCGTGAAGCACGGGGGTGGCAGCATCATGTTGTGGGGGTGCTTTGCTGCAGGGGGGACTGGTGCACTTCACAAAATATATAGCATCATGAGGATTGAAAATTATGTGGCTATATTGAAGCAACATCAAGACATCAGTCAGGAAGTTAAAGCTTGGTCACAAATGGGTCTTCCAAATTAACAATGACCCCAAGCATACTTCCAAAGTTGTTGCAAAATGGCTTAAGGACAACAAAGTCAAGATATTGGAGTGGCCATCACAAAGCCCTGACCTCAATACCATAGAAAATTTGTGGGCAAAAACGTGTGCGAGCAAGGAGGCCTACAAACCTGACTCAGTTACACCAGCTCTGTCAGGAGGAATGGGCCAAAATGTACCCAACTTATTGTGGGAAGCTTGCGGAAGGCTACCTGAAACATTTGAACCAAGTTAAACAATTTAAAGGAAATGCTACCAAATACTAATTGAGTGGATGTAAACTTCTGACCCACTGGTCATTGTGGTGAAAGAAAAAAAGAGCTGAAATTAATCTCTCTATTATTGACATTTCACATTCTTAAAATAAAGTGGTGATCCTGACCTAAAACAGGCAATTTTTACTAGGATTAAATGTCAGGAATTGTGAAAAACTGAGTTTAAATGTATTTGGCTAAGGTGTATGTAAACTTCCGACTTCAAATGTACCTTGTAAATGCTCCCTTTCATACCTTTACTATGCACATATCCTTAACGTTCCTCTACGCAAAGAATTAACACTATGATAAACCCCAGTACACAAAACCATGACATGCATGGGCAGAAGTCTAGATGCAGGAGTGTCGAGAATATACAGGTCAAAATAAAGGAAACAGTCAAATAAAATGTCTTAATAGGCCGTTGGGCCACCACAAGCCAGAACAGCTTCAATGCACCTTGGTGTAGATTCTACAAGTGTCTGGAACTCTTTTGGAGGGACGAGACACCGTTGTTCCATGAGAAGTTTTGTTGATGGAAAACGCTGTCTCAAGCGCCACTCCAGAATTTCCCATAGTTGTCCAATTGGGTTGAAATCTGGTGACTGAGACGGCCATGGCATATGGTTTACATAGTTGTCATGCTCGTCAAATCATTCAGTGCCTACTTGTGCCCTGTGGATGGGGGCATTGTCATCCCATGGGGGCATAGCGATGGTAGGCAAAATAATGGCATGCCCAGCATTTGTTTTATACAGGATGGGATGCTAATTGATTAATAAACTCAGGAACCACACCTGTGTGGAAGGAACTCATTTCAATATACTTTGTATCCCTCATGTACACAACAGTTTCCATTATTTTGACATTTAACTGTAAAATACGTTTGTCTCTGCAGCAAGTGTCCTTCTCTAAAGATATAACACTTTCCTGTGTGAAATGTGAACACACTTCATGAAATACATTTTCACACAAAAAAACTAGATATTCCAGTTGTTAATTACAGAATGTACTATGATGAATATTGCAGAAAAGTATTCTCCCTTTTCTTCTTATGAAACAACATTAGGTGACATTGTAAACTTCGTTTTATTTTAGCAAAAATCCCTGAGGTGAGTACATTTTACTACAGTATATTCTGATAAAAATATTTTAGTAGCAGTGGCTTTATTTTTTAAAATACAAAATCCAGAACAAAACAAAAACTACTGCTGATGACAGGGTTGTGCGCAACTAACTATTTGCATAATGTATTCTACCTTCCCACCCCTAGGAGGCTCACTACGTCGTGTCTTTGGCAGGCTGCTCAGTAAATATCCCCTTGTGGTACTTCTGTCCAATCCCATAAGGCACGTGTGCAGCGATAGTCCCCAGCTCCTTGGCACCTTCAATGTGGAACATCTGGTCATCAAAGAAGATGTGAGGCTGGATCTTCTGCAGGAGAGGCCCTTTAGGGGCCCCGGCTAGGAACAGGGCCTCATCTATCTCCAGGCCCCAGCTCCTGAGTGTCTTGAGGACGCGGACCCCTGAGCTGGCCGCACTGCGGGATGTTACTAGGTAGGTACGAATGGGGCAGGTCATACGCTCGTTCTTGGCATAGAACTTCCTCTGGAGCATCCCCAGCGCCTCCAGGAAACACTTTACGGGACCCTGAGTGAATGAACGAGACATAGGGTTGGCATTGCATAATTTTTGTACTTTAAAAAGATTTTTTTTTTTTAAATCTAGGCAAATAAAACAAATGGGTTCAACTTTATTTGGACATTCTCCTATTATAGATGGTCTTTAGACGCTCAAACTATCGCCAATCAATCAACTACCACAGATGATACGCAACAACTTACAAGGGTTAAGGTTAGGTCTAGGATTAGAGTAAGTGGGTGTGTTTGTTAAATATCTATAAAAGAAGTCGACCGATTAAACGGAATGGGCGATTAATTAGGGCCGATTTCAAGTTGTCATAATCGGAAATCGGTATTTTTAGACACCGATTTGGCAGATTAAAAAAAATATTTTTTACACCATTATTGAACTAGAGAAGTCAGTTCAGAACACATACGGAACGGTTCCGTATTTCATTGAAAGAATAAACATCTTGTTTGAGATTATAGTTTCCGGATTCGACCATATTAATGACCTACGGCTCGTATTTCTGTGTGTTATCATGTTATAACTAAGTCTATGATTTGATAGAGCAGTCTGACTGAGCGATGGTAGGCACCAGCAGGCTCATAAGCATTCATTCAAACAGCACTTTTGTGTGTTTTGCCAGCAGCTCTTCGTTGTGCGTCAAGCATTGCGCTGTTTATGACTTCAAACTTATCAACTCCCGAGATTAGGCTTGTGTAACCGATGTGAAATGGCTAGCTAGTTAGCGGGGTATGCGCTAATAGCGTTCCAAACGTCACTCGCGCCCCTTGCTTTGCATGGGTAACGCTGCTTCGAGGGTGGCTGTTGTCGTTGTGTTCCTGGTTCGAGTCCAGTGAGGAGCGAGGAGAGGGACGGAAGCTATACTGTTACACTGGCAATACTAAAGTGCCTATAAGAACATCCAATAGTCAAAGGTTAATGAAATACAAATGGTAGAGAGAAATAGTCCTATAATTCCTATAATAACTACAACCTAAAACTTCTTACCTGGGAATATTGAAGACTCATGTTAAAAGGAACCACCAGCTTTCATATGTTCTCATGTTCTGAGCAAGGAACTTAAACGTTAGCTTTCTTACATGGCACATATTGTACTTTTACTTTCTTCTCCAACACTTTGTTTTCATTATTTATTTGAGGCGAAATTGATTTTATTGATGTATTATATTCAGTTAAAATAAGTGTTCATTCAGTATTGTTGTAATTGTTATTATTACAAATACATAAATAAAAGTGGCTTTTTTTAGTCCTCCAATAATCGGTATCGGCGTTAAAATCATAATCGGTCGACCTCTAATCTATAACCCTCTATAGGCAGACTCCAAATAAAGTGTTACCCATCGAAAAGAAAAAAAGTGAATCAGAAACGAAAAGCTAAAAGAAAAATGGAGGCATGTTCTCTCGAACACCTGTGCACGAGGTTTGTTCTCAAACTCTGTCTCGTGCTCAAAGAACGTGTCCAGGCTGTGTTGTTTCACGATGATCGCCGACTCAGAGAAGAGGACGGCGTCCCCGTCAAAGGCAACTTTCAGCTGTGTGTCGGATAGCTGGTTCTCCACATCTCCGGACGCAAACGTGGTCGCTGCTGCAATGCCTATTTATAAAGACATTATAAAGGGGCTTATACATGCTCATAACAATGGTATCATAATGTATTACATCTGTAGGCTATATTATACCTATAAAGCGTTCCCACAATGTACGGCTACAGTTTTTATTTTTAACTCCGTTACAAACGCAGTATCCAAGCTAAACTAAAACAGTTTAATCCCTATAGGACAATAAAGGAAAGTAGCATTATCAATTACCCTCCTCAATGGCCTCGATGACTTGCTCTCCATCCTTTGAGAGGTACAGGTTGGTCATGTAGGCCTTCAGGTAGCCAATAGGGCTTTCCCCTCCCGTCATACAGAATCTTTCAATGGTTAAATCTGTCAGGGAGAGTGGAAAACAAAAACATATCAGAACCCAATAGAAATCTGATATCGTCATCAGGCTGGTAGCCAAAGACAGCCACTAACATCCACACAAAACAGGCATTTAACTATTAATAAAAAAACATTTGGTCAAAAATACCAGTTATTCAGTGAAATGCAGCACAGAAGTAGTGAGTCTTATAACCAAAGAAATAGAATTACTAGAATTACTGGTCATTGTATTTCTCTGCTTACAGCACTGTAGTATGGCTGAGAGTGTCGACCACGAACCGTAGTGGTTGATGCTGTTGATGAGGCGCACCCCGACCTGGGCATGGTTATTCGTCATCAGGACGATGTCAAACAACTCGTCGCTGTCGGGGTAGAGCCGCCTCAGCCCTGCGTTCACATTCATCAGAGCCTGCAGTGTGTGTGTGTGTGTGTGTGTGTGTGTGTTTTTAGGACAGAATTGACACAGCGGTAAAGTCAAAACCTGACTGGTGGGTACTAGAGCAACTACTTACAGGTGGTTGCTTCAGACTATTTAGTCCCAAGTTGCAACATATACATATGCAGGCAGGCACACTCGCATGTACTGATAAATGCACAGGGGTGGAAGGGGACCAGAATTCGGCCCTGGCATTTTTATCCACACCAGCCCACGTCGCTGTATAAACCACCATCATGCTACCACCCCCGGTAGGCCACCAACCACACACACTATACCCTGACAGGCAATAGTGCTGACATTACATTGGTAGTACAAATCAGCGTTTATCAACCATTTTCTGTTCCAGTGACTGGCAACACATGGTCCTCTTTTTTTATCCAGCTCATGTTTAAAAAGAGATGTATTTCCAGTGGTGTTTTTACAACTCACCACTATAACTGGGCCTCTTCTCTAACCATTTTGGTTTGCCTCCCTGTTGTGCTGTCTATTAACGACTTAGGCTATATTGCAAACTCGTGCCCGTCGTACATGTTCTCCTGAATCAGCACGGCCCATGTTGGTGGTTCACACCAACATAGATTAAACCTTGATTTAACCCAGTTTAAGAGTTCTAATAATCTTGGTGCAACAAATTTTACATTTAAATTAAATCTTTCCTCTAATCTAAGTTTAGTTTTCACTTCAAACCTGTTGCTCAACGAATAAAAAAATATTAACTTAGATTGGAGATTAATTCTAAACTGCCACTTGAGGTGGTTTAACTGATCAAACGACAGCACATTACTGTGGAGAAACCAAAATGACAAGAGTTCCTCAGAGATTAATTAGAGACAGGGTGAATCCTGTTGCGTGTTATGATAATTAACAAATGATTAGTAGGCTATTTACGTGCCCATTTTGTACAACAATTGAATTATGGGCTTATGACATGCCCAGCCTTGGTACGAATGATGTTATGCAACAATCTGAACGGGCCTGATAACGGTAACATTGTAGTGAAGAAGCATTAACGTTAGTTATAACGTGCACTATAGGCATTGATATTTACCAGTTATTTACGCTTACTAAATATTGCTGGGTGGAGTTGTGTGTCGTCATCACAGGAGTTATGGAGAGGGGCAAACTGCTGGGGAATCATCTCACATCTCTTCTGGGTGATGGGATCAATTGCCTTGGACAGACGCCCCCCTCCGAAGAAGTGTAACATTGTTTCATCTAACATGTACAAGCAGGAATACATGACTCAATACATTTTGTACAACCTAACCCAGTAATTGTCATGCATTATGGGTTGACAATTAGACTATAGCTGCTATATTTCGGTCAAAAAAAGGACTCCAGATTTTTGTTTTAATAGTTCAATAGAGATGATACGTCGTAATGTTCAAAACCTGAGGAAATGGAAACTCAAAACAAAATGAACCAGATCGATAACTCGCTAGTAGCCATGTATTCAACCAACAGTACATTTGATGTCCTAAAGCACTTTGCATTTGTAGGCTACTACCCATGTGACCTATAGGCCTACACTACACTTGCAATGTCCTTTGCGCATTTCGCACGTGTACCGCTCCATATCTCAAAGCCATATCAAATATCTAGGTGGTAAAATAATTGCTATTGAGCGTGGTTTAATAAAAATGATACCTGCAGAAAGCGGAGGCCCTCCAATCGTCAACCAGGAAAAGGGGGACAAAGCTTCCAAAGCTGTGTTTTCCCCCCCAATTACATTTTGAAATGTCATACGATTAGAACATATTTCTCTAAAGTGCATTAGGGTGGGGGGTTTACAGAAGCAGGCCCCAGTGAAAACAGGCACACACTTTCATTACAGGAATCTTGAGGCTAATGCACTTTACCGTTTGCCCAAATCATGGTTTTAGCTGCAAAAAAAAGACATTTTGAGTAAGAAGAAATGTAAAATGTGCTCTTCCTAAGTTTATAGGCAGTGACACCCACCCTAACAGTTTATGATCCATGATGTCTGTCTAACTGATGACAGTGTCGGAACAAGTATCTTTAGCTATGCCGCGTTTCACTTTGAATATGAGTTTGCATGACCTCGGCCTACCAGAAAATCAGGCCGGCCCATCTTGGCAGATTAGTATAACAGAAATTGCACAAATCAAATCAAATAAAACCAACAAATTAACTGGTCCAGCCCATCTGGCATTTCCCAGAATTGCCAGATGTCTAGGGGCAGGTTGGACAACAGTCGCTTACATGTGCTAATTAGCTAAATGAGTCTTTGAACACCTGTGTGTAAACAGAGGACAGACGCCACAAACATGTCACTGAAAAACACTGTTGGCTGCAACTGTGTTAACATTGGAGTCCACCTGTGGTAAAGCTGTGGTAAATTCAATTGATTGGACATGATTTGGAAAAGGACACACTTCTCTAAATAAGGTTCCACAGTTGACAGTGCATGTCAGAGCAAAAACCAAGCCATGAGGTCGAAGGAATTGTCCGTAGAGCTCAGAGACAGGATTGTGTCAATGCACAGATCTAGGGAAGGATACCAAAACCTTTCTGCGGCATTGAAGGTCCCCAAGAACACAGTGGTCTATATCATTCGTAAATGGATAAAGTTTGGAACCACAAAAACTCTTCCTAGAGCTGGCTGCCTGGCCAAACTGAGAAATCGGGGGAGAAGGGCCTTGGTTAGGGATATGACCAAGAAACCGATGGTCACTCAGACAGAGCTCCTCTGTGGAGATGGGACAACCTTCCAGAAGGACAACCATCTCTGCAGCACTCCACCAATCAGGCCTTTATGGTAGTGGCCAGACGGAAGCCACTCCTCAGTAAAAGGCACATGACAGCCTGCTTGGTGTTTGCAAAAAGGCACCTAAAGACTCGCAGACCATGAACTCATTGGCCTGAATGCCAAGCTTCACGTCTGGAGGAAACCTGGCACCATCCATGCTTCACGGTGGTGGCAGCATTATGCTGTGGGGATTTTTTTCAGCGGCAGGGAGTGGGAGACTAGTCAGGATTGAGGGGGGGAAAATGAACAGAAGTACAGACAGATCGTTAATGAAAAGGTTCACCTTCCAACAGTAAAATGACCCTAAGCACACAGCCAAGACAATGCAGGAGTGGCTATGGGACAAGTCTCCAAGTGTCCTAGAGCCCAAACCAGATCGAACATCTCTGGAGAGACCTGAAAATAGCTGTGCAGCAACTCCCCATCCAACCTGACAGAAGTTAAGAGGATCTGCAGAGAAGAATGGGTGAAACTCCCCAAATACAGGTGTGCCAAGCTTGTAGCGTCATACCCAAGAAGACTTAATGTAATCACTGCTAAAGGTGCTTCAACAAAGTACTGAGTAAAGGGTCTGAATACTTATGTAAATGTGATGGTTGCTTAAAATATAACTATTTCTAAAAACCTGTTTTTGCTTTGTCATTATGGGCTATTCTGTGTAAATTGAGGAACAAAAAAACAACTATTTTAGAAAAAGGCTGAAATTTAACAAAATGTGGAAAAAGTGAAGGTCTGAATACTTTCCGAATGAATTGTATATCTACCGCAGTCATATACCCTTGAAAGCACCTCAGCTATGACATCTTTGTCTGTCTGTAAGGTACACCGTTTTTAAAATGCCGAATTGCTACGCCATTTTACTTGTCTGTAAAGGAATGCCACTTTTGAAACGGAATAACGTCAATCACTAGCCGACCAGAAATGTCAATCAAATAATCTTGCGCGCAGACCACTCTCTCCAAAATAAAGTACTTTGAAATGTGTTAAATACCGTGACATTTGAAAGAAAACATCCACTAGGAATGAACTCCTAAGATTCAGTATTTCTGGAAACGAGGAGACTGATTAGTTGCCGTACTTCCACGAACACTTGCATCTTTCATAATGAGCTACAAAGGGTCGGGGAGAGAGAGGAGAGGGGCACAGTATAGGTAGGTCGGCCACCAGGCAGACAGTCAGAACTATGCACTAGGCTTATCTATCTGCAATCAAAAGTTGTATCAGGCACCTTCAGTAAAGAAGGGCCTATCATCAATAAATAGGCTAGGATATTCTACACGCAAATGACCAAAAGACTGAACACACACACACACTCGCATGATTTGCAAAGAGAAAGAGCAGGCTAGCCAACTGCACTGTGATGTTTCTTAAATTTTAAGGATCCATATTTTTTTGGTTTAAACATTTTAACATTCACACCCCCTCATAGACTTAATTAAACAGAAATTATGATGACTTTCACAGACTTTCCTCCAACCTATCAGAGCTCTTGCAGTATGGACTAACATCTTGTCCAGCCAATCAAAGGATCAGAGAATTAATCTAGTCCTGAAAGCATAAACTACAGCTAGCACTGCATAAAGTGTGGTGAGTAGTTGACTCAGAAAGAGAGACAATTGAACAGTTAAATTAATTTCTTCCAAAATTAATGAGAAGAAGCAGAGAGAGCTAGCTATGTTCCATTGTATTTTTTTCCCCTTCAGAGTTTACCTTTCACTTAGCTAGTTAATTTAGCCTACTCAACAACCTGCCTCAGAGAGGACTGCTATTTATGCAAGCTGGCCAAGCTTACCTTGACTTGCATTCATTTGCTGTACTGCGTGATTGTACACATGGATTGTATTGTGGGTTTACTAATGTTTTTTTTGCCTGGTCACAGGCAGCTGTTGTGAACTGAAGTCCAAATTTGAGTATCATGTAGTAGCCTAAACCTATCGATGTTACATTGAGCTGGGTGAATGGAATATGAATGACAGTCATTCAATATGCTTGCATTCGTGAAATTATTTTGATGTGATATGAAAGTAAGGGGCTGTTTCTAGAACCTCAATGCAATTGAGAATCGATCTGTGTTTAAATTCATATTTTGGCTGTTTTTGTTGCCAGAGCCAATTTGCCTATAAACAGAATCTAATACCCCTTACCAAAAAGATTGCAGTCAGAGTGCAGTATAACTGTAGTTAAAATGCAGTATAACTGCAGGAGGCTGAAAATACTACATCCCAAATAACTTTTTTTACCGCAGTAATTTTTCAGTATAACCGCAGTTGTTCTGCAATCCCTGCCTCCGAAATACCACAGTCGACTGCAGTTAGTGCACTTTTACTGCAGTTTCAAAACTGCAATAATAATAATTGTAGGGGCACACTCTGCCTTTTCCTCGCACAGACATGACGGTAGGCCATGTCCTTCAATCACTCTCTGAATTAACCTACCTCCACTAGAGGAAACGCCACCCCTGGCATGAGCGGCTCATTGTCGTGCTCCTGTTGATAGGCCACATACTTCTCGACCCCATCTTCTTTGTAGATCTTCCCCTCTGCAACCATGTTGAACAGGGAGCGAGAGGAGACGGCGATAGTAACGGCATACTGGGGTTTGGGCTGTTCGCAAGACAGAACAAAATTACGATACGAGATTAGCAGCAAATATACCCCTATTGACAATTATTTTATCTGCAAACAATATATTTTTATTTTACCTTTATTTAAACTAGGCAAGTCAGTTAATTAAGAACAAATTCTTATTTTCAATGACGGCCTAGGAACAGTGGGTTAACTGCCTGTTCAGGGGCAGAACGACAGATTTGTACCTTGTCAGCTCGGGGGTTTTGAACCAACACTCAAACCACTAGGCTACCCTGCCGCCCCAATATGCGAATGTATCACTTACAGGTCTAGGTTGGTTTGTTTTTAAACTGTCAAAAAAGGCTTTTGTTGCTGTCCAGTCCTTTTCCTCTCCAGCCTCCGTGGCTGCTGGATCGGTAGTTTTGCTTTCAGCCATATTTGGCCTGGAATTGAAACGTTTTTAGTCAGATAATTCCGTAACAACGATTACCAACGTAGACTACCAGACCAAGCGACAACAGGAAATGCTTGCGTGAAGATGTTCGTGTGTTTTTACCCATGATGCTCAATCACATGAGGTTGGTGGCATCTTAATTGGGGAGGACGGGCTCATGGTAATAGCTGGATCAGAATCAGTGGAATGGTATCAATACATAAAACCAGGGGCCGGCTCTAGCCTTTTGGAGGCTCTAATAAGATTTGGTCGGGGGCTCCAATCTCGTGGCAAAAAAAACAAACATTTTAGTGCCCCCCCCGCTTGACGTGGAGAGAAAATGTTAAAGCTGCAATATGTAACTTTTTGGACAACTTGACCAAATTCAGATTGACATGTGTGTTATAGATCTGTCATTCTCATTGACAGCAAGTCTAAGAAGCGGCAGATATTTAGAAGTTTAGCGGTTTAGATGGTACAATGATTATCTACACTATACCTGTTTTGTCACGTAAACTGAAATTAAGCGAACTATTAGAATTTTAACAACCAGGAAATGGCCGAGTGATTTCTGCATAGTGCATCTTTACACATTTTGCAAAGAGGCGTAGAGAAAATGTGGCCGTTTTAAAGCAAGTTTTCTTCAATTTCTTCAACGTTTTGTAAGTACTTATGACAAGTTAATATGATATCTGAGTGAGAATGACTAACTAAATCAATGGGGGCCCCAGAAGGTCAGGGCCTCTCGGCACGTGCCCTGCTTGCCCAGTCTGTATTCAGACAAGATTTCTACAAGTTTAGAACATGGCTAATTGAGTGACTGTCAGTGACTGACATAATGAGAAAAACTGCTGATGCGCAACCAATTTCGAAATTGCACCTTATGTAATTCTAATATTCATACTCTTAATAGTAAGTTGAGACCCTAGCTGTGTTCAAATACCCATACTAACATACTGTATACTACATACTTAATGAGTATATATTACATATGCTATTAGTTCATTTTAGTATACTGTAAACGGAACAGTATCCTTTCAGTACTAGCTCTTTGCCAGTCTACCGGAAGTTGATGCTGCTGCTATGCAACCTCTTGCTAGCTAGTTAGCAAAACAAATGACTAGTTAGACATTTTACAACTTTGGGTGTGTTGTTAAATTCAATCTGGAGTGCCAGAGTGCGCTCGAAAATTCAGAGCATTGTCAGATTGTCCGTTTGTAAATTCAGAGCATTTTGCTTTCGGAGCACACTGGACGCTCGGGCGGAGGAGTAGGGTTGATTCGAGCGTTCTGACCTTACAACGGCAGTCAAGCACCCAAGCTAACGTTAGCTAGCTACTTCCAGAAACAAATGAGTGACCATTTTACTCGCCCAAGCAGAGCTGGTTAGGCAGTTTTCATGTTATCTAGAGCGTTGGTGACTAAATGTGTTGCTGGCAACAATTGCCTTAACTGACACCGGCCATATTCAACCGATGTTGAGCGCTCGTAAATTCATTATTCTAACCTCTGGTACACTCAGAAGAGAGTGCTCTGAAATCAGAGTAGATAGCCAGAGCGAATTTACGAAAGCACCCGAATGTCCATTGAGAACGCACAACGACTATACCATTTAGCTAAACTAAGAATGACGGGAATAAACAAGTCAATAAACGTTGGGTAGTTAGTTAGATAGCCTATTGTTAAAACTTCTTATGGCTGCAGGGGCAATATTGAGTAGCTTGGATGAAAGGTGCACAGATGTGCCCAGAGTAAACGGCTTGCTCCTCAGTCCCAGTTGCTGACTAAATACTTTTTTGCCCCACTGTATGTTGCTTTTGCCTGGAACCGCCCTGCACATGGCTTCCATGCATTTGATGCCATTACATTTACTTTCTTCCCTCCTTTCTTTTCCTCCTTTCCTAGGATTAACCATGGCCAGTAGAGAGGAAATGAAAGGAAGAAGGAAAGGCAGGAATCTAGGAAAGGGAGCTATTAAAGGAGGAAGTTAGATAAGCTAGGAAAGGAAATTAGATAAGGAAAGGGATATAGAGAAGGAGGAGAGGAAAGAGAGGTAGGGAAGGAAGCTAGGAAAGGAGGAAAGGAAATACATCTAGGAAAGTAGAAAAATAAATGGAGTTAGGAAAGGAAAATGACAGGGGAAGGAAGATTAATCTAGGAAAGATAAGGAGTAGAGGAAAAGTAAGCCAGAAAAGGGAGCTAGGAATGGAAGAAAGGCACTAGGAAAGGAAAGGAGACAAGAACATGGAGATGGGGAAAGAGGAGAGGAAAGGGAAATAAGTTAATAAAGGAGCAAAGGAAGCTAGGAAAGGAAAGGAACCTATTAAAGAAAAGGAGTTCACATATATGTGGAAGGGATTAATGGCAGCCATTAGATGGCTATAGTATTAGTTTCAGTAACAGGCTATTTTTAGTGACAGGCTAGTTTTAGTTACAGGCTGCTGTGGATGATCGCTCTGTCATTCTGAAAAAAAGAAAAGAAAATACTAATGTTCCCAGGCTACACATTTTAAGCACATTATCTGGCTACTTTTTGCATAAAGCCAAACGGCCGCTATATAGTTACTGTTTATCTGGGCATTATTACTAATTCATTGTAATAACAGTGATACCAGCACAAAAACACAGAAAATGCAATAATGGGAAAACTGATTAATATTGAAAACTACACAAGATGATCCCACAGGTGAAGAAGCCAGATGTGGAGGTCCTGGACTGGCTTGGTTACACGTGGTCTGCATTTGTGAGGCCGGTCGGACGTATTGCCAAATTCTCTAAAACAATGTTGGAGGCAGCTTATGGTATAGAAATTAACATTAAATTATCTGGCAGTAGCTCTGGTGGATAATCCTACAAGTCAGCATGCCAATTTCACACTCCCTCAAAACTTGAGACATCTGTGGCATTATGTTGTGTGACAAAACTGCACATTTTAGAGTGTCCTTTTATTGTCTCCAGCACAAGGTGCAGCTATGTAATGATCATGCTGTTTAATCAGCTATTTGATATGCCACACCTGTCAGGTGGATGGATTATCTTGGCAAAGGAGAAATGCTCACTAACAGGGATGTAAACAAATTTGTGTCCAACATTTGAGAGAATGAACATTTTGTGTGTATGGAACATTTCTGGCATCTTTATTTCAGGTCATGAAACATGAGACCAACACTACATTTTGCGTTTATTTTTTTGTTCAGTGTATAAATATTACAAACATTTTTACTTTACGACAGTATGCATAACATAAAATAGCCTATTTGATACACACATAATGAATTCATGTTGACCTATACACTTAAAAATAAAAATACATAATCCATCATGCAAATGAACAATTATTAAACGATGTATTGCAAATAACTTACTAGTTCTTATTGCACCTACAGGTAGGCTACACTCAATGTGCGGTGCTGATGAACAGCGTCAAACAATGCCCCCCTCCCTCAAACACAAGAATAACTTCTCCCGAGTTTTCACCCCCTCGCCTTGGACCAGTCCGAAACAGAACATCATGGCGATTGATGGTAAGTACACCGTTAACTTGCATGGGACATAGTTAGAATGCTTAGTGACAGTACCATTAATTCAGCAAGATAGATGTCTAGTAATGATATAGATGCACATTGCGTTGTCCCGTCAGCTTGGGCTGTAGGCAGCCTACATAGCGAGACGGGATGCTGAAGATTAGACGCAAGAGGCAATAGGGATGTTGCAGTACCTTCACCGGATGCGCGCGAAGTGGTGTTGAAGTGGACAGCGACCAATAACATACATGTGACTCGGACATTACGTTGTCTTTGCTTAGTCGTATATCGAAATCTTGATAGGCTACACAAATGCTTCCTTAGAAACAGGAGTAAGTGTTCAAGTGTATTATAGGATAATGGGATGGGAACTTTATGAGAGGTGCTGTCAATGGTAGCCTACCTGTCAGTTTGTCTTTTTAAAGCTCTGAAAATGTCTAGATTGAAAACTGCATGCCTGCTTCTGGGCAATACTGCATGTCATACACATTTATGGGCTACTTGGTCACGTGTACTCACTAGCGCGTTGGTTGGTTGCGATCCCATCTCAGCATTGGAAGTGCGGCACTCACACCTGGCAAATGTGGTGCTGTGAGATGGAAGAGAGAGGAGAGATTGTCAGCTGTCAGTTGGTGAATGTGCTGGTCCTTAGCCAATGCTCGTCTATACTGTACTGGTCATTGGTGTAAATACACAAAATGTTTCTAAATTACTTAGGCTATTGCTTTTTTTGTAACCTATATCCATTTTTTGAGGCAGGCTTCGGCTCAACAGAAAATTGCGTTGAGAGCAAATAGGAAGCATTTTCTGCAAGCTACAGATATTGCCAGAAGATAGAAAAGCTTTGCCTATTTTCAAGTGCTTTTGGTTTTTTGACTTTTTTTGCTAGACGGCTGACTGAAAATATAGAAACGGAGAGCGATAGAAAAAGTAGTCACTACTGGTCATATAGGGCTACTGCCAAAGTAAACACATCATTCATTTCTAAGCAGTAGCCTGTTTTGCACTCTTTGAGCAACCTCTTGTTTTTGTCCTCGGCAAAAAATGTCAACACGGGGAAGGGAAGCTTTAACCAAGCTGTTAGTCAAGTGGCTTAGACTCACAAGACAGAGTAGTGTTGAGGTTGATTTGTGTGAAATGAGAAAGGTTGCCTCAGTGCCCTGACTGAGAGAGGTTGCCTCAGTGCCCTGACTGAGAGAGGTTGCCTCAGTGCCCTGACTGAGAGAGGTTGCCTCAGTGCCCTGACTGAGAGAGGTTGCCTCAGTGCCCTGACTGAGAGAGGTTGCCTCAGTGCCCTGACTGCCCTTGCTGCCTAATTGACCTCAGTGATGTACTTCGATTTCCTTCTTCAATGTGGACTTCCCGTGTGCTCTGTCTCTGTAAACTCACACACCATAGGGAGTATAGTACACATTCAGTAGTGAGAGGGTCATTTGAGGGTCAAGAGCCTGAGCTACTATGCGACTAAGAACTATAGTACACTCTCTCTGTAGCCACTCAGAAAAGTAATTCCTACACGACATAGTGCGAAGTATGTGTGTGTTGCATGAGTGCATGTGCCTGCATGTGTGTACTTTGCATGTGCCTGTGTGCGTGTTTGTGTATTCGTGTGTTTGTTTGTCTTTATTGTCCTATGAGTTTGTGAAGGTTGGGATACAGGGTTAAGAACATTGATCTATTTACAGTGCATTCAGAAAGTATTCACACCCCTTGACTTTTTACACATTTTGTTATTTTACAGCCTTATTCTAAAATAAACATTTTCCTCATCAATCTACACACAATACCCACAATGAAAAAGCAAAAACGGGTTGTTCAATTTTTTTGCAAATGTCTTCAAAATAAAAAAATAAATACCTTATTTACATAAGTATATACTTTATATAATGTAGCAAAATGTGGAAAAAGTCAAGGGGTCTGAATATTTCTGAATGCGCTGTATATAAGTATACTCTGTGTTCTCTATTCTATTTTACTTCTCAACATTTAAATTCAACGGTTTAATGGACAGACACGTTTTGTTCGATTTTAAACCCTTATTCATGTGTGATTCCTCACAGATAAGGAATTGAACCCTTTAGTGAATTCCTCCAGTGAAAGAGCTTCTCATTATGTAATGGGACAGTGCCTTGATAAATCTAATTGAATGTACTTAAACACTTGATAACCCCATGAGATTAGTTGGCTCGAGTTAATTAGTGTGACATCTGCCTCAGTAGCCTGAGGAGGAGTCGACATAGGAGCCAGAGCAATTTCTTAACCCCTGACCCCTGACGCTCGTATCCCTTTACTTACCCCTTAGGTGGTGGTGGTAGGAGCTGTGGGGTGCATGAGCTCATCTGTGCCAGACGAGGTAAGATCAGGGGGGTTGCACTGTTTGTCTGTCTGTACTCTACTGTGCTCTATGCTTCCTTGACTGTCTGCTTGACTGTACTTGTATCCCCCTAAAAGCAGAGAGATGGCTCCATCAAAGCACTTGGCTATCTGTTTTGCTTGTTTGTAACTTTCGAGTATAGAATTGGCTACTCTATTGTTACACATTTCTAGAAGATTCGATATCTGTGTGTGACAGTGGAGGCTGGTGAGAGGAGCTATAGGAGGACGGGCTCATTGTAATGGCTGAAATGGAACGGAGTCAAACGTGGTTTCCATATGTTTGGTACCGTTCCATAAATTCCATTCCAGCCATTACAATGAGCCTGTCCTCCTATAGCCCCTCCCACCAGCCTCCACTGGTGTGTGAATCAAGTTTTAGACCTCTTCTCCAGAGAAGGCAATAGTAGTCATTATTTATTTACCACAGAGGTTTTGTTTCGTATATGGGGGGCAACGTTTTCAGATTAACCAATTGCGTTTAAATATGCGTGCCCTACATTTCCTTAGTAACCTCAAACACTCATACAATGGCACTCTGATACTGGGTCCTGAAAAAGGATATTGCCATTGCTACCATGCTCAGCTAGTCGGGTGGCAGGTGGTCTAGCGGTTAGAGTGGTAGGCCAGTCCATGTGCCCTTGAGCAAAGCACTTAACCTTCATTTGCTCCAGGAGTGCTGGACTGCTATGACTGACCCTGTAAAACAACACATTTCGCTGCACTTATCTGGTGTATGTGACAATGAAACGTTTTTGTTTTATCTGAATGTAAACAGCGAATTATGCAAAGAGGAAATACTAGAATAAATGTGGCAGTTTTCTTTTCTTCTCATCAGTATTTCAGTGTCATATCGTAGACTCTCTTTTTTTCATTCGAATTTTGTGGACAAACATGGTACACATTTGTCAGAGTAACTCGGCTGTTGACATATATTCCATTAGTGGAATGTCAAATGTTCATGGTCTTTTACTTTTAATTAGTGTTTTTTTTTTTTTGTGTGTGAACAGTTTTTTGTGTGTCAGTTATCTGGAAAACAGATGTAGCCCTGAGGCTTGGGAGTTCAAGTTCACATACTGTACAGCAGAACGCGCTTGTTGTTTTCTTTCTCTGATGCTCGGTTCATAGATTGCCCTTGGGAAAACACAACACACACACACATACACAAACACATGCACGCACATGCACGTACTTTACATACGCACACACAAACACATGCATGCATGCACACACACACCCCTACCCATTCACATCCACCCATGCTCTCACACACACACACACACACACACACACACACACACACACACACACACACACACACACACACACACACTCAGCTGCTTTGGAAACTCATCATATGAGCTCATCCCATCTGTCAGTATGAGATGAATAAGTCCAGTGTCCATGACTTCACTCACCATCAGCCTGTATTGCCTTATAACAGTAATCCTTAGTGAGTGCAGAGCGGGACAACAGCATCTCACTACGAGTGCTGATCTAGGATCAGCTCTCCCTGGCCATATAATCATATTCATTCATCTCTAAAAGGCATAACTGATCCTCTATCAGCACTCTGAGACTCTGTGAACACAGGCTCGGGTCATGTTAGCATGGGGCTAGCTAATGGCTAAAGGTCCCCCAGCATCTGTCAATGAGAGAGTCATCTGGTTACTGCAGGTGTTTGAATTATTTAGGAGCAGTTGACATGCAAACAGCAGTAGCTTATGAAGTGTCACCACTGCACTCAGGTCAGGGACAGGGGCATACAGCACAGGACAGTTAAGCCTGGCATTTGGACTTCAGGGTCACTTCAGGACCTAATTTGACTCAATTACTAGAATTGTCTTCAGTGAGAGAGGATAGGTACTGTAACTGTGTTGGGTGTTGAGAAGAATCAAGGAATTTTTGACCAAACACGAAAGATCACCTTATGGTCTCGAAGCGTTGTTACAGCTTTTGGTTACGTTGGACTCAATATTAGGATCATAACCGATTTTTTGTGTGTTTTTTTTCTTTGTGTTAGACTCAATAATTGTATTGGATAACCGGATTACCACTAAGGGGAACAGCACACAACACTGGTGTTTTGACAGAATGGAATAATTCACCATAGCCTAGGCGTGAAGCAATTGAGACACATACACAATCGAAAGCTGCTAGAATGGAGAAGGTGAGCTATGCATGTGGGTTATTGTTCTCTTATCTCTCCCTCTCTTTCACTCTTTCTGCTGAGCTTTGACTATCAGTCTATCCGTTTTGGGAGGAGGAGGAGACAGGAGAAGCCACTACTTCTTGTCTGTTCTCAGGCTTCAGTGGTCTCTGCCTGTTGCCATGGTGAGAAGAAGAGATAGTCCACGAGAAGTAGTTCCTTCTAAACTCAGCCAGGGTTGGATGAATGGTGCACCTTTTCCTGTGGAGATGTAGTGTGAGCGAGAGCTGTAAGGCCTTCACTCCTCAGGCAATAGACGTTTTCATATTGATGAACGTCCGCCCACGATACTCTGCCAATGACCCTTCAACGTTGCTGAATTATTCTCAGTGTTTCTGAATTGTTCTGTGGCAGTGAATGTGCATATCAGATCGAAATGGAGGCTCTCGTGGACTCTTGGTGTGTTTTCCGAGCTTTTCTAGCAGCTCTGTGTTATTTTTGTAATTGAACGCCCACTCATGCACCTGTGGCTATTCCATGGCCTGTATATTATCCATTAACTACCCTGTTTCCATAACGACAACCCCAAAGTAATGGGAAAGATAAGCACCATATCATTTTCAGATCTTATTTAGTGCTATACTCTTTCCATTCATTTGGGTTTGAAGCATTTAGATGGATCGACACAATTGATGGCGTGAGACGTGGATTTCCCTTGAAAGCTATTTGTGCCCTGTTTGTCCCGGTATCTGCTTAATCAGTGAAACTCAATGCCTCAGAGGTCTCTGTTAAAAATAACACATCGGCAAGAACAGTGGGAGGCTGCTTAGTAACATGAGGTATTGTTGGCCTGCATAAGTGAGCCTTTGAAGTGAAAAATGAATCACGAACTGAACTGTACCGTAATGGGGAAGCTATCTGGTTTCTCAACTCATTCACGAACTGAACTGTACCGTAATGGGGACGCTATCTGGTTTCTCAACTCATTCACGAACTGAACTGTACCGTAATGGGGACGCTATCGGGTTTCTCCACTCATTCACGAACTGAACTGTATTGTAATGGGGAAGCTATCGGGTTTCTCAACTCATTCACGAACTGAACCGTAATGGGGAAGCTATCGGGTTTTTCAACTCATTCACTAGGGCGCATTCTCACACTGTCTCCTTCATTTGTCTGTTTGTCTTCTCCCCCTCTTCCTTTATGTCTATGTATGTTTGTCTCCCCTCTCTCTCTCTCTCTCTCTCTCTCTCTCTACTCAGTGTCTCCTGAGCTGCTAGGGGTCCTGTCCTCCATTGCAGCCTTCATGGGCCTGATGGCTCTCTTTTTTCTTTACCTCAGCAACAAGCTGTCTGTGGAGAGCACAAGCGACCTGTCATGTCTGGACGACTATAGGCCCGACCAGCAAGGTAAACACGTCAAGGTGTATAACATGCAAAGTCTGTAAACAGTTTGTTTATTGTTCAATGGGCCTGAGATAGTTTCTCGGACCAAGATTAAGCCTAGTTCTGGACTGAAAATAATATTATTCTACAGACATTTTAGCAAATTTATTAAAAAGAAAAAACAGAAATATCTTATTTACCTAAGTATTAAGACCCATTGCTATGAGACTCAAAATGGAGCTCAGGTGCATTCTGTTTACATTGATCATCCTTGAGAGGTTTCTACAACTTGATTGGAGTTCACCAGTGGTAAATTCAATTGATTGGACATTATTTGGAATGGCACACACCTGTCTATATAAGGTCCCACAATTGACAGTGCATGTCAGAGCAAAAATGAATTGTCCGTAGAGCTCCGAGACAGGATTGTGTCGAGGCACAGATCTGGGGAATGGTACCAAAAAATGTCTGCAGCATTGAAGATCCCCAACAACACAGTGGCCTCCATAATTCTTATATGAAAGAAGTTTGGAACCAACAAGACTCTTCCTAGAACTGAGCAATTGGGGGAGAAGAGCCTTGGTCAAGGAGGTAACCAAGAACCCAATGGTCACTCTGACAGAGCTCTAGAGTTCCTCTGTGGAGATGGGAGAACCTTCCAGAAGGACAACCATCTCTGCAGAACTCCACCCATCAGTCCTTTATGGTAGAGTGGCCAGACGAAAGCCACTTCTCAGTAAAAGGCACATGACAGCCCGCTTGGAATTTGCCAAAAGGCACCTAAAGACTCTCAGATGATGAGAAACAAGATTCTCTGGTCTGATGAAACCAAGATTGAACTCTTTGGCCTGAATGCCAAGTGTTATATCTGGAGGAAACCTGACACCATCCCTACGGTGAAGCATGGTGGTGGCAGCATCATGCTGTGGGGATGTTTTTCAGTGGCAGGGTCTGGGAGACTAGTCAGGATCGACGCAAAGATGAACGGAGAAAAGTACAGAGAGATCCTTGATGAAAACCTGCTCCAGAGCGCTCAGGACCTATAGTCACTGCCAAAGGTGCTTCAACAAAGTATTGAGTAAAGGGTCTGAATACTTATGTAAATGTGTTACGGCTGTCGTCGAAATGAGACCAAGGTGCAGCGTGGAGGCGTACATTTAGAATTTATTTAAATGAACAACCCAAAAAAACAAGAAAGATAAACTACACGTAAATTAATGTAGCGCTAAACCAGCAACTAAAAAAAACAAGATCCCACAACAGAAAGTGGGGAAAAAGGGCTGCCTAAGTATGATCCCCAATCAGAGACAACGAAAGATAGCTGCCTCTGATTGGGAACCATACTCAGCCAAAAACAAAGAAATAGACAACATAGAATGCCCACCCCAAATCACACCCTGACCTAACCAAACAGAGAAATAAAACGGCTCTGTAAGGTCAGGCCGTGACAGTACCCCCCCTCCCCCACCAAAGGTGCGGACTCCTGGCCGCAAACCTGAACCTATAGGGGAGGGTCCGGGTGGGCATCTACCCTCTGTGGCGGCTCCGGTTCGGGACGTAGCTCCCTACGCTGATCCCTCTGCTTCTGTGGAACCGGACCGTGGATTGTCGCCGGAGACAATCTGGACTGCAGCTCGTCGCTGAAGACTCTGGACTGCGGACCGTCGCTGGAGGCTTCGGACTGGGGACTGTCGCTGGAGGCTTCGGACTGGGGACCGTCGCTGGAGGATTCGGACAGGGGACCGTCGCTGGAGGCTCCGGACTGGGGACCGTCGCTACAGGCTCCGGGCCATGGATCATCACTGGAGGCTTCGTGCCATGGATCATCACTGGAGGCTCCGGGCCATGAATCATCACTGGAGGCTTTGTGCCATGGATCATCACTGGAGGCTCCAGGCCATGGATCATCACTGGAGGCTTCGTGCCATGGATCATCACTGGAGGCTTCGTGCCATGGATTATCACTAGAGGCTCTGGGCCATGGATCATCACTGGAGGCTTCGGGCCTTGGATCATCCCTGGAGGCTTCATACGTGGAGCCGGAATAGGTCTCACCGGACTGAGGAGACTTACTGGCAGCCTAGTGAGTGGAGCTCCCACAACACATCCTGGCTGGATACCCACTCTAGCTTGGTGAGTGTGGAGAGCTGGTACCGGATGCACTGGGCTATGACGGCGCACTGGAGGCATAGTGCGTAGAGCCAGCGCAGGACACACTGGACCGTGGAGGCGCACCGGAAGTCTGGAGCACAGAGCTGGCACAACTCGTCCTGGCTGGATACACCCGTAGCCCGGCATGTGCGGGGAGCTGGAACAGGCCGCACTGGGTTGTGCTGGCGAACTGGGGATACCGTGCGTAGAGCTGGTGCAGGACAACCTGGGCCGAAGAGACGCACCGGAGGCCAGGAACGATGAGCCGGCACAATCTCTCCTGGCTGAATGCCCACTCTAGCACGGCAACTGTGGGGAGCTTGCAGAGAGCGCACCGGGCTGTGGCTGCGCATCGAAGGCATGGTGAGCAGAACTGGATAACACGGTGCTTGACCAGTCAGTCGCTCCCCATGGTAAACACGGGAAGTTGGCTCAGGTCTGAACCCTGACTCCGCCAATCTCCCCGTTTGCCTCCCCCCAAAAATGTTTGGGGCTGCCTCTCGTGCTTGCTTCGTTGAGCCAACTCCTCGTAACTCCGCCGCTCCGCTTTAGCTGCCCCCATCTCCTCCTTCGGATGGCAATACCCTCAAGCCTGCGCCCAGGGTCCTTTCCCGTCTAAGATCTCCTCCTAGGTCCATTCCTCCTGACCACGCTGCTTGGTCCTTCTGTGGCGGGATCTTCTGCTACAGCTGTCGTCGGAATGAGACCAAGGTGCAGCGTAGAGGCATACATTTTGAATTTATTTAAATGGAACAACCCAAAAAAACAAGAAAGATAAACGACACGTAATGTAGCGCTAAACCAGCAACTAACAAAAAAAAGATCCCACAACAGAAAGTGGGAAAAAGGGCTGCCTAAGTATGCTCCCCAATCAGAGACAACGAAAGACGGCTGCCTCTGATTGGGAACCATACTCGACCAAAAACAAGGAAAAAGACAACATAGAATGCCCACCCCAAATCACACCCTGACCTAACCAAATAGAGAAATAAAACGTCTCTCTAAGGTCAGGGCGTGACAAAATCTAATATCAGTTTTTTTAAATACACATTTGCAAAACCTGTTTTTGCTTTATAATTTTGGGGTATTGTGTGTAGATTGATGAGGGAAAAATGTGTTTAATCAATTTTAGAATACGGCTGTAACGCATCAAAATGTGGAAAAAGTCAAGAGGTCTGAATACTTTACGAATGCACTGTATATAATCTGACTAGCAATTTAAAACTCTCATAATCACTGTTGAGATGCATGCTTGTGGGTGAGAATGTTGTGAATATACATGATCCCTATTCCCAACCACAAATTGTCCTCCTCATACATGTATAAAGTGTAAGTCATGGATTTCAGATAGTAATACCTTTCCCACACACTCTCATGAACCAAATGTCCCTGCCAGAGCTGTGATTATGATATAATCTAGAACACACCAGACAGTGTGGAGAAGGACAGCAGCCCCAGCCATCAGCGAATCCAACCAACATGGCGTTCTTCAAGAGCTTCGGTCAGAACCTACCATCGGTCAGCATCTCCTCCATCTTGGATTCAGTCAGCAGCAGAGTGGACGACCTAGCCAGCGCTGTCACTACAGCGTCAGTGACCAGCTGACTGAGCTCAGGTCATCAAAGAAGGTGCAGACAGAGGAGGAGGAGGAGGCTGCAGATACGGCAGAGGGGGGCCAGGACAGCCAGGAAGGAAAGGCCCAGGAAGGGATGGCCGAGTCAGTGAGGAGCAAAATCAAGCGGCAGGCTTCAGAGGCCTGCTCAAGCCTAACAGACTACAGCTCCAAGCTTAACCAATCCAGTGACTATGGTTTGAAGAACAACCAATCGAGTGAAGTGACCGCAGAGGACTATCTTCCAGCCCACTTGGAATGGGTGTGGAAAGACGGAGGCTGGCAGGCTGTAAAACCAGGGGAGAGTTCTGCGGGGGACAAGGAACCAGAAGACAAAAGGAAGAAGGAGGAGAAGGAGAAGAGGAAAGCGAAGAAGAAGGAGGAGGAGAGGCTGAAATAGGTGGAGGAAAAGGAAAATAGCCATGGGGAGACCATCAAGGAAGAGCCTGAAGATATAGAAACCAGCTTGTCCCCTAAAGAGAACCACACTGCTTGTCAGGACAACGATGGCCAGAAAGAGGACAAATCCAATGGGGTCCACCAGAGTGACGACCATAGCGATCCACCAGAGTCTCCTTGCCCTGAGGAAGAGTCGAGAGCATCCAAAACGAAAAAGAAGGGGGAAGCTGAAGAGGAGGAGAACGAGGTGAGCCCTGAGGGAGATGGAGAGCAGAATGAGACTGAAGCCACTGTATCTCCCGCTTCTGAGGGAAAGAAGAAAGAGCGTGACGTGAAGAATAAGAAGGGGAAAGGGAAGAAAGAGAACAAGAAGAAGAAGAAGAGAGGGGATAAAGGTGAGAGGGTGTGCTGCTTCCCTCCAAATATCTCTCTGGATCTCTTCTTCTCTTCTACTCTTCATGTCTGTCTGTGACGTTAATTAACTGAAGTCATGGGTTCTAAAACTGAAAACAAATCCTATTTTAACAGTCATGGATGGATCCAAATACATCTGTCTGTAGCTGTCATGTTTACACTTTCACTTCTTTCTCCTCACAGATTGACCTATTTCTCTCAAATGAGTGTTGTAGATGTGATATCGTGGACACAGAGGAATAGCTTACCAGTTAGAAATATGATACTTCTCTTCTCTGACGTTCGGCTAAGATCAAGTGTAGTATCCATTCTTATCAGTCTGCTATCTAATACATCCCCTAACTGGAGAACATGAAATAGATTTGTGGAACAGGGTAAAAAAATAAAAAATCCTTCCATTTTTTGCGAGGACACATCCTCTGTGGTCTGTGAGTGGAAATGTGTCTTATGTTGACTGATTGTGATGATGTACTATGATCTTGTGTGTGTATATGTTTGTCCAGACCAGAGCTGCCCAGAACGTGGCTCTGAGGACGATAGTGAGGAGGACAGACCAGGGAGACACTCTGAATCCTCTGCCCAGCACAGAGCCTCAGTCTGGGATAACAGACAGAAACACACCAGCGACCACAGCAGTGAAGCCTCCATTGGACAAAGTGAGAAACTCATTGATGTGACAACATACATGCATGCACACATACACACACATCCGAGATGTTTACTAAGTCACAGATGAATCGTATCCATCACTCTGTTCCACAGCCAACAATATCCAGTGGATGAGACGGGGCTCCCCCCTCAACGAGAACCAGCCTCCCCCGTATCAGGATGAGGATAGACCGGTCCGGGTGTCTCTCTCGCGGTCGGAGGTAGGGGGTCTGGGGGAGTCGAACCCTGACGGCAATGGTACACGGCGCTCAAGCAAGGCCAGCGTTGACCAGGACACTGCGAGTTACCTCAACAAGGGCTATGATGAGGATGTACCTAGTGACAGCACTGCCGTCCTGGGACCAGAGGTGAGCTAGGACAAAGACACTCATGCACCAGACTGTTAGCATTTCCCATAGGACACTGTGTCACGCTAGCCGGGCATGCCGACACTACCTGAGCATGCTCACTGGCGTAGCACAAACTCCACAAGGCGGGGGGGGTGGGGGGGGTGGAATACACATGTCTCTCAAAAAGTATAGAATAGCTGGAAATTAGCTCAGGGATTCTTGAAAGTCGGGACAATCCTTGTCTGGCAGGGAAACTATATTTTATTATGTTGCATTATTTGAGCTTAAAATGTACATTTAGGATGAATGTTACAAGGAAAATATTTTTGAAAGAATTTTCTAAATACTTTCGATATATACAGTATACACTACCGTTCAAAAGTTTGGGGTCACTTTGAAATGTCCTTGTTTTTGAAAGAAAAGCAAACATTTTTGCCCATTAAAATAACCTCAAATTTATCAGAAATACAGTGTAGACATTGTTAATGTTAATGACTATTGGCTTTCTAGGCAGAGTTGCAAAGAAAAAGCCATATCTCAGCCTGGCAAATAAAAATAAAAGATTAAGATAGGCAAAAGAACACAGACACTGGACAGAGGAACTCTGCCTAGAAGGCCAGCATCCCGGAGTCGCCTCTTCACTGTTGACGTTGAGACCGGTGTTTTGCGGGTACTATTTAATGAAGCTGCCAGTTGAGGACTTGTGAGGCGCCTGTTTCTCAAACTAGACACTCTAATGTACTTTGTCCTCTTGCTCAGTTGTGCACCGGGGCCTTCTACTCCTCTTTCTATTCTGGTTAGAGCCAGTTTGCGCTGTTCTGTGAAGGGAGTAGTACACAGCGTTGTATGAGATCTTCAGTTTATTGGCAGTATCTTGCATGGAATAGCCTTAATTTCTCAGAACAAGAATAGACTGATGAGTTTCAGAAGAAAGCGCTTTGTTTCTGGCCATTTTGAGCCTGTAATCGAACCCACAAATGCTGATGCTCCAGATACTCAACTAGTCTAAAGAAGGCACATTTCTTAAGCATTTTGGCATCCTTTTCTAGATTTAAAACATAAAAAAAAACATTTATTAAGCAAACAGGTCTAGCACAGCAAATGCTTCCATTGTTTGAGCATATGCTGAAGAACAGTGATAGAAATCTTTTTTCATGATATTGAGGGGTTAGCCATCAGTGACGTAGTTGACAAGCCACTTACGGAGTTGACAACAGATTCTCATAACAGATTTTTGCCTCTACAAATAAAAGTTCAATACAAACACTTGTAAAATATGGAATCCCAATAAAACCTTTACTTTACAGACCATGAGTGGTCATGTTGCACTGCATGTAATGGGGACATGAATAAGGGGTCCTTATGATAACTGATCCTGCTCTTTCTGGATTTTTTACAAATCTGACCAAATCTCCACACATCTTTTATGAATCGTAGTTTTGAGAAAATTCCAGAAAATGATGTCATGGCTTTAGAAGCTTCTGATAGACTAATTGACATCATTTGGGTAAATCGGAGGTGTACCTGTGGATGTATTTCAAGGCCTACCTTCAAACTCAGTGCCTCTTTTGCTTGACATCATGGGACAAAAATGAGTTTGGAGATTTGTATGACATATTTGATCAAGGCCTGTAAACACTTGCTGGTGAAATGCCTTTCATTGTTTCTGACGGAGTTGACAGAAATCCATATAGTTGCATTTTATGAGAAATAACATGGTGTGAAAGCTAATACTTTGATCTATCAAAATATGTATTTCACATTTTGTTAATATTAAGACAAATATGTGTGGAAGATTATCCCATCTTTCCAGAATCGCTTAGCTTGCTTGTACCTTGTGGTTTTATGCATTAAAATGAAACTTATCATTCTGTCTCTCTACCCCCCGCCCCTCTCTCCTCTCTCCTCTCTCTCTCTCTCTCTCTCTTTCTCTCCCCCTCTCTCTCTCTTTCTCTCCCCCTCTCTCTCTCTCTCTCTTCCTCTCTCTCTCTTCCCCTCTCTCTCTCTCTCTCTCTCTCTCTCTCTCTCCCCCCTCTCTCTCTCTCTCTCTCTTCCCTCTCTCTCTCTCTCTCTCTCTCTCTCTCTCTCTCTCTCTCTCTCTCTCTCTCTCTCTCTCTCTCTCTCTCTCTCTCTCTCTCTCTCTCTCTCTTCCCTCTCTCTCTCTCTCTTCCCCTCTCTCTCCTCTCTCTTCCCCCTCTCTCTCTCTCTCTACCCCCCTCTCTCCTCTCTCTCTCTCTCTCCCTCTCTCTCTCTCCCTCTCTCTCTCTCTCCCTCTCTCTCTACCCCCTCTCTCTCTCTCTCTCTCTCCTCTCTCTCTCTCTCTCTCTCTCTCTCTCTCCCCCCTCCCTCCTCTCCCCTCTCTCCCCCCCTCTCTCTCCTCCCTCCCACAAGATGGTTCACCATCCCATCTGCCCTTCACTCAGTGCTCTAAGGGACTATATCTACTCTCACTCTGTGATGTAATAGATGAGGACTGACTAACAGAATCATGCATTAAAATGCATATTTTCATTATCTCTCTCCCTCTCACCCCTTCCCCCTCACTCACAGGAGGGTTCACCCTCCCAGCTCCCCGGTGGCTATGAGCCCGAGCCACTGGCTAAGTACGGCACACTGGACGTGGCCTTCGAGTATGACTCGGGCAAGCAACACCTCGCCGTCACTGTCACTGCGGCAACCGACATCCCCGTGCTCAAACAGACAGGCAACATCGCGTGGCAGGTGAAAAAACTTTACTGTTGTACTTGTCTTACTTGCTCTCACACGTAAACATATTTTCTCACTAGCACTGATTTTGCTACTAGCGTTTATTTTCCAAGAAAGTTTTACTTGCAATGATTGTGATATGTGATTGTACCTACTACCTTAGTTGCCAGCACTGACTGCAAGTCACCCTGGATGAGAGCGTCTGCTTCAGCTTAAGTTACGGTGAATTATACAAAAAGAGAGATAATACATTAGAAGACATTATGAAGGCTCATGCATGCCTACAGCAAGCTATAAAGCATTCTACCAAACTCTCCTCCTGGAGATCTACCACCTGTAGGTTTTTACTCCAACCTTAATTTAGAACACCTTATTCTACTTGTTAGCCGTTCACCAAGATCTAACTAGCTGAATCAGGTATGTTAGGTGAGGTTTGGACTGGAAACCTGCAGGACGATAGTTCTCCAGGAAGAGGTTTGGGCAGCTCTGCTTTAAGTAAAGTGCTACCTACAGTGCATTCAGAAAGTATTCAGACCCCTGGATTTTTTCCACATTTTGTTACGTTACAGCCTTATTCTAGAATTGATTCAATAAAAATATTTCCTCATCAATCTACACACAATGCCCCATAATGACAAAGCAAAACCAGTTTTTTTTTAAATGTTGTGAATTTATATTAAAAAACAAACAGAAATACCTTATTTACATAAGTATTCAGACCTTTTGCTATGTGACCCAAGATTAAGCGAAGCTGCATCCTGTTTCCATTGATCATCCTTGAAAGTTTCTACAACTTGACTGGAGTCCACCTGAGGTAAATTCAATTGAAGGTCCCACAGTTCACAGTGCATGTCAGAGCAAAAACAAAGCCATGAAGTCAAAGGAATTGTCCGCAGAGCTCCGAGACAGGATTGTGTCGAGGCACAGATCTGGGGAAGGTGCCAAAAGATTTCTGCAGCATTGAAGGTCCCCCAAGAACATAGTGGCCTTCAACATTCTTAAATGCAAGAAGTTTGGAACGTCCAAGACTCTTCCTAGAGCTGGCTACCTGGCCAAACTGAGCAATCAGGGGAGAAGGGCCTTTGTCAAGGAGGTGACCAAGAACCCAATGGTCACTCTGATAGAGCTCCAGTTTCTCTGTGGAGATGGGAGAACCTTCCAGAAGAACAACTATCTCTGCAGAACTCCACCAATCAGGCCTTTATGGTACAGTGGCCAGATGTAAACCACTCCTCAGTAAAAGGCACATGACAGCCCGCTTGGAGTTTGCCAAAAGGCACCTAAAGACTCTCAGACTATGAGAAACAAGATTCTCTGGTCTGATGAAACCAAGATTGAAGTCTTTGGCCTGAATGCCAAGCGTCATGTCTGGAGGAAACCTGGCACCATCCCTACGGTGAAGCATGGGGGTGGCAGGATCATGCTGTGGGGATGTTTTTCAGTGGCAGGGACTGGGAGACTAGTCAGGATTGAGGGAAAGATGAACGGAGCAAAGTACAGATAGATCCTTGATGAAAACCTGCTCCCGAACACTGTTGTGTCTGTGACTATCATTAATGTGAAGACTGTTATTTTATCAAATCAATTCTCTATGTGTAATTATTATTGTTATTATGTGATTTAAAGTACTCATGTATACTTTAATTAACTAAGAAGTCGGGGCACAAATGTTTCTATTTCCTGAATTGACAAAACAGTCGCTTATTAATGAATTGTACCTCATCAGTTCTCATTACTGAACGTCGCAATCCCTTGGATATCTGCACGAACCCTAGCATAAATTATGAATCAGCGATATACAAATTGACTTAATTATTTATTTACTAACTAACTAATCAAATCACAAAAAAACATGAAAACACACAAAATTAGTTCATACCCCACGTATTGCATGATACAAAGAAAATGTCCCTAGCGGACAAAACCGATATGACGGCTTGGTAGACAAAGGAAAGGGGGTGTGGACCACTCAAGAGCATGAAACTCATAGCTGATAACTACATGAACGACCACTCATTGGAAAAATTTGGAAGCAATTGACATATTTACGAGCGTATGTCTTGTCTCTCTCTGGGGTCGCCGGTCCATCTGCTGGAGAGAGTTGACAGAAAAGTCTCTGGTTGTGTTCCCCAGAACTCGGTCTGTCGTAGTTGTTATAATAGATACTTCAGAGTCCCATTCGGAAATCTTTTTTTAATCAGATTCGTTTACCAGACTAAAGTATTTAAACAGCTGCATTCTGAATAATTATTCTTTAGTTTGTAGATTTCTTTGCCATTTCAACGTGGGAATGATCTCCACGTTCTCTGGTCTTGTCCTCTGGTAGAGTTGTAGTTTAAACCACTTCACACACTAGTGTCACCATGTTTTGGTCTTAGAAATTCAACCGTTTGCAACCTTAGCTTACACCGTGGTTTGCGTGGTCTGCGTGCTCTGCAGTGAATTGTGCCACAGGGGCTTTTATTCTTGAGTAGAAAAGGGCCGTCTCATCATGTTTGTGCCCACCTGGGCATGGCTACTGACTGTGCATAAGTTACCATAAAACAACCAATTGTCATTTAGAAGACTATATCACATTATCTTTCCAAAAGTATTATTTTACTTATTCATCCATCTTATACAACATTCAGAAGTAAACCTGACGGGGGGCCACAATATACACCCAAAAGACCACATCGTGACAGCACTCAGGACCTCAGACTGGGGTGAATGTTCACAATCCAACAGGACAACGACCCTAAGCACACAGCCAAGACAACGCAGGAGTGGCTTCGGGGACAAGTCTCTGAATGTCCTTGAGTGGCCCGGCCAGAGCCCGGACTTGAACCCGATCGAACATCTCTGGAGTAACCTGAAAATAGCTGTGCAGCAACGCTTCCCATCCAACCTGACAGAGCTTGAGAGGATCTGCAGTAAAGAATGGGAGAAACTCCCCAAATACAGGTGTGCCAAGCTTGTAGCGTCATACTCAAGACTGTAATTGCTGCCAAAGTTGCTTCAACAAAGTACTGAGGAAAGGGTCTAAATACTTATGTAAATGTGATATTTAAGTTACTTTTCTTTTTATACATTTGCAAACATTTCTAAAAACCTGTTTTTGCTTTGTCATTATGAGGTATTGTGTGTAGATTGATGAGGGGGAAATAACAATTGAATCTGTTTTAGAATACGGCAATAACGTAACAATGTGTAAAAAGTCAAGGGGTCTGAATACTTTCCGAATGCACTGTATGTAGGTACACCTGGTATTACTGCCCACTAAGAAGCAGCGGGCCAAGACGGGGGTGCAGAGGGGGCCGTGCCCAGTGTTCACAGAGACCTTCCGCTTCTCCCGGGTGGAGCAGGAGGCACTGGCGGACCACGCCGTCCGGTTCCGCCTCTACAGCGTCAGGAGGATGAAGAAGGAGAAGGTTTGGGGGGGAAAACAAGCATGTATGCAATAATTCTTGTAAGTCACTTTGGATAAAAGCATCTGCTAAATGGCATATCTTATTATATTATTATTTATGTTAGGTGTTGGGCGAGAAGGTTTTCTATTTGACTAAACTCAACCTGCAGGGCAAGATGGCGCTGCCCGTTACACTGGAGCCTGGCACTGCACTAATGGTGAGTGACTGCGAAGATAGGGGTAAAAAGGGGTGTGTGTATGTTTGTTTTACTATACTTGTGAGGACCAGAAAAGAGAATTCGGACAAGTGAGGACATTTGACCGGTCCTAAAAAGGAAAAGGATTAGGTTTAGGAGTTAAGGTTAGGTTTAGGGAAAATGGGATTTTGAATGGGCATCAATTGTTGGTCCCCAATTTAGTGTAGTAATACACAACTGTGTGTCTGTGTATGTGGTAGGGGTCTGTTTGTGCAATTTCTTGCCAATAAGAAGTAACCTGATTTGTATGATGTCCACTTAGATAAATTATCTTGGCATTTTTCCTATTTTGTTGCCTTGCAACCTGGAATTAAAATAGTTTTTTTGGGGGGGTTTGTATCATTTGATTTACACAACATGCCTACCACTTAGAGGATGCAAAATAATTTTTATTGTGAAACAAACAAGGAATAAAACAGAAACCTTGAGTGTGCATAACTATTCACCCCCCCCAAAGTCAATACTTTGTAGAGCCACCTTTTGCAGCAATTACAGCTGCAAGTCTCTTGGGGTATGTCTCTATAAGCTTGGCACATCTAGCCACTGACATTTTTGCCCATTCTTCAAGGCAAAACTGCTCCAGCTCCTTCAAGTTGGAAAGGTTCTCAATTGGATTTTGGTCTGGGCTTTGACTTGGCCATTCCAAGACATTTAAATGTTTCAACCTTAAACCACCCGAGTGTTGCTTTAGCAGTATTCATAGGGTCATTGTCCTGCTGGAAGGTGAACCTCCGTCCCAGTCTCAAATCTCTGGAAGACTGAAACAGGTTTCCCTCAAGAATTTCCCTGTATTTAGCACCATCCATCATTCCTTCAATTCTGACCAGTTTCCCAGTCCCTGCCGATGAAAAACATCCCCACAGCATGATGCTGCCACTACCATGTTTCACTGTGGGAATGATGAGAGGTGTTGGGTTTGCACCAGACATAGCATTTTCCTTGATGGCCAAGAAACTCCATTTTAGTCTCATCTGACCAGAGTACCTTCCATATGTTTGGGGAGTCTCCCACATGCCTTTTGGCGAACACCAAACATATTTCCTTATTTTTTTCTTTAAGCAATGGCTTTTTTCTGGCCACTCTTCCGTTAAGACCAGCTCTGTGGAGTGTACGGTTTAACGTGGTCCTATGGACAGATACTCCAATCTCCGTTGTGGAGCTTTGCAGCTCCTTCAGGGTTATCTTTGGTCTCTTTGTTTACTCTCTGATTATTGCCCTCCTTGCCTGGTCAGTGAGTTTTGGTGGGCGGCCCTCACTTGGCAGGTTGGTTGTGGTGCCATATTCTTTCCATTTTTTAATAATGGATTTAATGGTGCTCCGTGGGATGTTCAAAGTTTCTGATATTTTTTTATAACCCAACCCTGATCTGTACTTCTCCACAACTTTGTCCCCGACCTGTTTGGAAAGCTCCTTGGTCTTCATGGTTTCGCTTGCTTGGTGGTGCCCCTTGCTTCGTGGTGTTGCAGACTCTGGGGCATTTCAGAACAGGTGTGTGTGTATATATATATATATGCACACACATACATACACTGAGATCATGTGACACTTAGATTGTACACAGGTGGACATTAACTAATTGTGACTTCTGAAGGTAATTGGTTGCACCAGACCTTATTTAGGTGCTTCATAGCAAAGGGGTGAATACATATTTTCACCACTTTTCCATTTTATTTTTTAGAGTTTTTTGAAACAAGTTATTTTTTTCACTTCACCAATTTGTGTATGTCCATGTCATGAAATCCAAATACAAATCTATTTAAATTACATGTTGTAATGCAACAAAATAGGAAAAACACCAAGGGGATGAATACTTTTGCAAGGCACTGTTTAATGGTACAGTAACTCGTAGACTAACCTCGTCCTCAGCTTCCAATTGCTGGCGCATGGAGCCTGGTGACAGTGTGGGACTGTTTGGGACTTAGTGGGTGTGGATTTACTGAGTGAAATGATAAATTCAAATTCTGAGCAACTCACACGACTATGAAGCGTGGTTCCAAATCGAGGCGGCAAAGTGTGTGTTATGGTGCACCACGGAAATAATTCTCTGGAACCTAAGGTAGTAGGCACACAAAACATATCTTTTAGCTGGCTATACGAACCTACCATCTATCTAAACTTTTAGTAATCATGGTCGGATTACCGACCGGGGGCCCCATTGATTTTGTTAGTTACACTCACTCAGATATCATATTAAAACATGTCTGCAAACATTTCTCTCCACCCTATGGTAAAATGTGTAGAATTGCATGAAATTAGCTGTAAAACTGCACATTTTTGCCCCATGGCAAGTAGAGTAGAATTGCATGAATTTAGTAATAAAATTACTAAATCTTCTCTTCGCTCCATAGCAAAATGTGTACAATTGCAGCAAACGTTCTTTAAAACTGCAACATTTTCTCTACACCCCATGGCAACATGTGTAGAATTGCAGGAAATTATCTCTAAAACTTCTCTCTCCTCTGTCAAGAGAGAGGCTGCTAAAATGTTTTGCTCGCAAGGCTAAGGCCAGCTCTGACTGCATGTGTGGGTATGGATGTGGGTACACTGACCGGTGAGCCACTGCGGCTTCTCATGATGAGTTTCGATTTTTTTGTTTGCTCCCACCCATCAAAGTTGCCCATCTACACTCGAAGGTGATGGACTGAGAGATCAGCCAATTAAAACCAGCGGTTGTTTTTGTGCTCTCCTGTGGCGCTTGAAAACCAGACGAGAGAGCCGGCTGCTTTAGACAAAGCATAGCCTCACCCAATCCAAGCCATTCAGTTGCATTGTACTAATTCCTACCTGCCTCTAACGTCCATCCTCTCCTTTCTCCCTTACAGGGCTGTGGGTCGTTGGTGAGTGTGTCCCGTAGTGCAGGGGCTCTATCCTACCGTTCCACCGGGGACTCCTCCCCAGAAATTCTACTGGGCCTCATCTACAATGCCACCACTGGTAGGCTCTCTGCAGAGGTCATCCAGGGCAGCCACTTCAAAAACACAGCCTCAGACAAACCTCCCAGTGAGTGGACAAATAACACGTGTCTATTTTCCTGTTGTGTCTTTGATAATGTTTTGGAGTAGTTGGGTAGCTTAGCATTCAAATCCATAGAACTGAATACCTGTTCTTATTCCTATGTTTGTGTCTACCAGCCATTTACTTCAGTCGTCATACGGTCTTCTCTCTTCTTTCCTCCCTCTGTGTGGTGTCCCCCAGGTGGTCTGTTCTGTTGTATGAAACGGTTCATCGGGGGACAACTTTACATCATGAGAGGTGAGCCCACTGTTATCAATCCATGTACCTCTATCTATACCAGAGTCACTGTCTGTTCCTCTCTGGGTCTGCTGATAATGTCGGGAAAGGGGGATACTTAGTCAGTTGTACAACTGAAATGTGTCTTCCGCATTTAACCCAACCCCTCTACATATTGTATCGTGAAAAGGAACCCCAAAAAATGGCTGGTTTCAAAAAGCAATTCGTATTCTATTGTGGGTCAACAATTTTTATTTTACTAGGTTAGTCTCGTTGAGATTAACAATCACTTTTACAAGAGACCTGGCCAAAATAGCAGCACACAAAGTTGCAGATGCATTTTCAACATAAAGCAATACAGTTTAAAAACATGAATTTACACATTGAACAGCATGTATTGGGAAAGCGTGGTGCGACTAGGGGTCAAAACAAACCCCCCTCCCACACACACACTTTATTTTCCATCGTAGTGTTTAACCTAGCTTTAAACCCATTTAAAAGGGACGGGCTCCTGTTATTTCACGACCCTTTGAAGCTCGTTCCAGGTCAAAGAGGCAGAGAACTGGAAAGCTTTTTACCATAGCTCTGTACGGCCTTAGGCACAATCAACAAAACACAGTCCGGTGAGCGCAGGCAATAGTTTGTCTGCCGGACAATGTAGTTACGTAGCACAAGTAAAATGGTAGCTAGCTATCTATATATATAAACCTACCAATGATTCAATCTCAGAAGAGCTAAGGAGTTCCAGCCCACTCTCGCAGAGCGTACAGTGATGAGTGAGGGCTTTGGAGTTAGTAACAAACTTCAGCGCCCCATGGTACACAGTCCAGCATATGTACTGATGCCACAGGGGCATACATATACATGATATCACCAGAATCACTTACAGGCACAAAACAATGGAATTACAATAGACTATACATGACTTGAAGATCTTCTTCTGCAATACGCCATTTTGTATTATTCTCCACTAGATGGCAGCCTCTCACCATCTTCCTCCTCCCTTCCCCAGACACCTATGTGAAGCTGACCATGCTCGACTCCAAGGGCAAGGAGATGTCCAAGTGCAAGACGTCAGTTTGCCGCGGCCAGCCCAACCCCACTTACAAGGAGACCTTTGTCTTCCAGGTGAGGGAGGGAAGAGATATAAAATAATACATTTTGCATACATGGACCCTGTTTACAACCCACCCCATCGCTCGTCTTCCAGGTGGCCCTCTTCCAGCTGTCCGAGGTCTCCCTGGTGGTGTCCGTGTACAGCCGGAGGAGCAGCATGAAGGCCAGGGAGAGGGTGGGCTGGGTGTCCCTGGGGCTCAACAGCACCGGAGAGGAGCAGCAGGCCCACTGGAGCCAGATGAAGGAGGCCGGGGGACAGCAGGTGTGCAACTGGCACACGCTCTTGGAATCTTGAACAGGTCTTTATGAGAATCACAAGATTTCATCTCGGTGACACAGGAGGAGAAATACAGAGCCAGAGGAAGATTATAGGGTATCTTGATCTCGGTGTTGAAAGGGGATTGGTTCCTTGACCTTCCGTCAGAGATGCAGACGAGGAACCATCTACCAATGCTATGCATATGAACTTGGAATGGGATGTGTGTGAGGGTGCAGCGCTATGAGAGGCACGTGGATTCCACATGCAGTCGCTGTTCATTAAGTGCTGCTTTAAATACCCTTTAATATGTAAAAGCGCCACTTGACCTGAGAAAGACTGACTGGTTCTAAGCAATGACTTCCTGATCCTGTCATGGTCAATGGGGACTGTCAGACTGATCTTTTAATACAACAGCTGATAGACCTCAGTTATGAACTGGTCCTGAAATGGACGAAACTGCTACTGAAATGAACACAGCGGGTCCTGATCCAGTCTCTGATTGATGCCAATTTTGTGTAATTCATTTCCCATATTCTGGTCCATAATAATATTTTTGCATGTAATTGTTTACAGAAGATGATCAAAATAGGACCATACATATCTCGTACAATGGACCATTTTCATCCTGAACCGAGGACCAAAGAGTGTGTGGAAGAACAACGACCAAAACAAGCCAGCCCCCCTCACATTCTTCTGGAGTTGTACTGGCCATAGAAATAGAATTACAAGAAGGGGAAAAGCCCCTCAGACCACTGCAATTTAAATGATACAATCATGGATTCACTCAATATGGCCGACATGGTAATTCTAATGGTACTGACTTCTAATAACACCAGCATCAGTCATTTCTCAACTGACGCTCACAGCCATTGGTAACAGGTATGATGTTACCATGACTGTTAAAGCCAGCTGGGCCTGTAACAACTATGCTAACGAGCTATGCTTATTTTTTTACACTTTGACATTATGCAACATACATTTGACTGATTTGTAATTTTTATTTTTGGGGTTTCTTTTGACAGCCGTTTCACCTCCCGTTATAATAGCGTGTATTATCTTGTGTGCATGTGTTCAAGAACACAAAATACAAAGTACATCTTCAGAATCACATTTAGCATCATTTGAGAATTTTTGTGGCTCACTGAATCAGACAACTCTGTAACCAACACCATCCTTGTAAAAGACACGTCACCTTTCGTGTATTACATATTCGAAGCTACAGGGCCTTCAGAAAGTTCACACCCCTTGACTTGTTCCACATTTTGTTTCAATCCCTTTATGGCAAGCCTAAAAATGTTCAGGAGTAAATTTGTACTTAACTAGTCAAATAATAAGTTGCATGTACTCACTCTGTGTGCAATAATTGTGTAACATATTTTTTGAATGACTACCTCATCTCTGTACCCCACACATACATATAATTGTACGGTCCCTTGCAAAGAAGGGCACCTTTTGGTAGTTGGGTAAAAAAAAAACAGTAATTGAATATCCCTCTGATCATGGGTAGCCTAGTGGTTAGAGCGTTGGACTAGTAACCGGAAGGTTGCAAGTTCAAACCCCCGAGCTGACAAGGTACAAATCTGTTGTTCTGCCCCTGAACAGGCAGTTAACCCACTGTTCCTAGGCCGTCATTGAAAATAAGAATTTGTTCTTAACTGACTTGCCTAGTTAAATAAAGGTACTTTTTTTTTTTTAACAAAAATTGTGAAGTTATGAATTACACTTTGGATGGTGTATCAATACACCCAGTCAATAAAGATACAGGCGTCCTTCCTAATTCAGTTGCCTGAGAGGAAGGAAACAGCGCAGGGATTTCACAATGAGGCCAATGGTGACTTTAAAACAGAGTTGAATGGCAGTGATAGGAGAAATCTGAGGATGGATCAACAACATTGTAGTTACTCCACAATACTAACTTAAATGACAGAGTGAAAAGAAAGCCTGTACATATTACAAATATTCAAAAACATGCATCCTGTTTGCAACAAGGCACTAAAGTAATACTGCAAAAACAATTCCAAAGCAATTAACTTTTTGTCCTGAATACAAAGCGTTAGGTTTGGGGAAAATCACTTTACTGAGTACCACTCTCCATATTTTCAAGCTCAATGGTGGCTGCATCATGTTATGGGTATGCTTGTACTCAATAAGGACCGGGGAGGTTTCCAGGATAAAAACTAAACAGAATGGAACGAAGCACAGGCAAAATCCTAGAGGAAAACCTGGTTCAGTCTGCTTCACCATGACAATAACCTAAAACACAAAGCCAAATCTACACTGGAGTTGCTTACCAAGAAGACGGTGAATGTCCCTGAGTGGCCAAGTTACAGTTTTGAATCTACCTGAAATTGGTTGTCTAGAAATGGTCAATAACCAATGTGACAGAGCTTGAAGACTTTTTAAAAGAATAATGGGTAAACGTTGCACAATCCTGGTGTGGAAAGCTCTTAAGAGATTTACCCAGAAAGACTCCGCTGTAATCGCTGCCAAAGGTTCTTCTACAAAGTATTGACTCGGGTGTGAATACTTATGTAAATGAGATATTTCTGTATTTCATTTTCAATAAATGTACAAAAATGTCAAAATACATGTTTTCACTTTGTCATTGTGGGGGTATTGTGTGTAGGTGGGCGAGAAAATATATATTTAATTCATCCACATTACAGTATGCTCTTCCATAGAAATATAATCTAGTCGTTATATTTCTATGTAGAGAATCACTGGTGAAACAGAGCATTATGGGTACTGAAGTTATGCTACAAAAGGTGTACAGTATGACAAGCAGGCCTGGAACACAGGGTCTATTTCACATTTCACTGTGAAACATGTTTGATGGCTGCCACCGAGAAGCAGAAGTGAACACTAGAGTCTCGTACTAGCACCACACCCCGGCTTTACTGTTACAAGAACCCCCTCCTCCCTCGCTCTCCTGGCTGGAGATGAGGGGAGGAGTCTCATCTCTCCCTCTTGTGATGTTAGTGGCTCAGTGTTTAGTTCAGGCTTGCTGCCCAACGCCCCACACCCATTGGGTCAGGGTTTCTACCGTGTGCAGCCACACCTCGCAGCATGGAGTCATGGAGAGATGGGTGACATATTGCGCTGAGATCCACCAGTATGCTGACTGAAGTAAATCCCCAGAGTCTAACTTCCAGTGCCATTGATGAAGCTGAACATGCTCATAGTGGCTAATAACGTGTGAGAATAGAGAACGTCAGGAAATGTATGCCTACTTTTTCATTTCTGCGGTGAAAGGAGGAGACAGGGAGTTGGATGACAAAAGAACAACACGAGTCAGAGACACGCTTTAAACTAACGTTGAGATTTTAATTCCATGTCTGGCCTTCAACGGTTTGTTTTACCCTGTCATCAGTGGTCAGTCTGGTACAGAACAGGGCAGGCAGCAGTAGTTGCAGTTGGCAGGTAGCCTAGCCCAGGGTCATATTCATTGGGGCACACTAGCAAACAGCTTTAAAGCGTTTTTATTTTATTTTAGATTTTTTAATTTTTTAATGTATTGGACCAACTCCAGATAGGGACTTCCTGTTTCAGTCTGTTTGGTGCCTAATGAACAAGACTCAGGGCTGGGTGTGTTGGAGGAAACAGTCCCATGAGCGCATAGTTTCAGAACACTTAAACAGCTAGCTAGAGGAATGATTGGTGGCTTTTTTCTGGCCCTCTTTCTTCATCTGTTGACACTAGAAAAACCAGCTGTGTCATTGTCCGCCGAGGGGGAAAATGGGAAGGGGAGAGGTGGGACTTCCAAAGCACTGCATGAGACGTCACCCGAGTCGACCCCTCCCTGCCCCTGGAAATGTTAGGAGTGTGTCTGTCAGCCAGGTAATTTTTCAGACAGCATCTGGAGCTCAAACTCAAGTCACTGGTATGTGTGAGTGCACATTATTGCAAATGGGCTGACCGAGTCAGTCAAAAACAGGTTTGAGCACATACCCAGACTGTAGTGGTCTCAAAGACTTGATCTCAGATCAGTTTTGCTTTTCACCTCTTAAAAAGGTTCAGGTTAGGATTGGCGTAGGCTAGAGATGTGTTTTAGGGAGAGTTTTAAGTCGAGCTGTCAAGGCCACCTGCTGGTTCTCGTTAGTGTTCTAATGAGGCCCCCCCCACTGGGCACACACACTGGTTGAATCAAAGTTGTTTCCACATCATTTCAATGAAAGGACTTTGAACCAATGCGGAATAGATGTTGAAGTGGACCAGTGATGCGTGGTCAGTCAGGTGAGGAGGTTCCGTTGACCAAGATCACGTTTCATTTTATTGCAGTCATCATTTCTAGTCACAAAGTTAACCCCTTCAGAAGCAAGCCTTAGTATACCCATTTTATATATTCAATTCAATAAATATACAGACGATAATGTGGAGTTCCATAGTTTGAACTTCCCAGAATCAAATAGTTTCCTATTGCTGATCAACAGTGTCGTCACATCTCCTGAATCATCTCAAATAAAGGATCTAGTGTTACAGATTAGATCCTCAAGTCAAATCAATGGAATGAAGCCAGAAAAGGTCAAAGCACGTTAATTTATAAGGGCTGTATAGGCACTGCCATTTCAATTGGTGAGGGGGGAGTCAACTTTCTTTTCTTTTTTTTTCTTTTAAGAGTGGGGAGTGGGGGGATACTGTCTAAAAGGGGTGAGGGGGCAAGGGTGTACCAGACCGCATCCTATTAACAAGCGTTCACATTGTGCCGTTTTTCAGCAGTTAAAATCGTACCTATTTGGCAAAGAAAACATTCATTGGGGATTTACATCAATCGTTACAAAATGAAACTTGAGGGACCGGACGTGGAGACGCTGTACAGAGAAGCAGCTCATTTTGGAGGTTAATACTGAATGGAACTGTGATGATGATGAGGGATAGAAACACCAAAATAAGCTTGTTTTTCAGTTCCTTGCACTAAGGTCTGATATTTTTAGACTTGTGTTTCCCGAAAGTGCCCAATTGAAACAATTATTAAATGTTCCGGGGTCAAGTCTTCCCCTAGGTACAGATCTGGGATCAGCTTCTCCTCCCCCAATCCTAACCTTAAAGGTCCAATGCAGCCATTTTTATCTCAATATCAAATCACTTCTGGGTAACAATTAAGTACCTTACTGTGATTCTTTTTGACCATTTTAATTGAAAACAAACAAAAATAGCCTCTTAGCAAAGAGCAGTGGTCTGAGCTGTTATTGGCAGAGAGGTCTCCCTCCCACCAAAACAGGCTGAATTGTCTGTCTTTTCAAACAGATCACCATTTTCACAATTTCACAGTATTATTCCAACCTCACAGTGTGGAAATACATGATAAAACACAAAAATCAACGGTTTTCACTGCACTGGGCCTTTAACCATTGGTGGGTGAAATGCAAAACTGACCCAATATCAGAATCTAGGGGTAAGTTCACCCTCCTCAATTACTGAACACTTCATTAGAGGACTATATAGGAACGACTCCCCCGCCATTTAAAGCCGACCATTGATAGGTAGCCTAATACCACCAAGATCCAAAAAGTCACAAAAAGCCGTGTAAACACTCAGTGACGGCTGGTGACAACCATTCTGAAAACAACAGGGCCTACTAAGTGTTTCGGTCCAGCTTAAAACCATTGTAGTCTGCTGTAGCCTTCACAAACGTGTAAGGTAATTGCTTTCCCATTTTCCTATGAATATTTGAGCAATTTTTTTCGGGGCAGGGGGGAGGGGGTAAATATATAGAACTTGTGGCCTAATAATCCTGTTCTTTAGTCTCCATCTGTAGTCATTGAGAGGCAGAGTGACAAACGGGACTCTGTCTGGAGTTAGCTTCGGTCTGCCCATAGAAACAAAATCTACTCTGAGAATGCCATGGTCTGAGGGGCTTTGCCCATTCTAGTAATTCTATTTCTATGGGTCTGCCAACGACAAGAGGGTCTTGGTGACTGATAATCCCACGTCGAGATTGGGATTTACAAAATTAAACACCACATAAAAAAAACAAAAAAAACAAGATCACCGAAAAAAAAATACTTCTGCGACCATCAGTGCTTCTCTCGCGGTTTCATATACAAGAGTAGAGTATATAAATGTAAAATGAGTAAAAAAATAATAAAATAAAGAAATGAGTGCAATGACAAACCATATATGCCTTTGCCCCTTTGTTTCTCTCCCAAAAGGTTACATGTCTAGCTAGCGATTCAGGAGCTCAGGACCCACTGCGACAGTCCACTGTCTCTCGGTCTCGCTCTCCCTGTGTCAGTTTAAAACCAGTCGTTTACATTGTCAGTTTGAGTTTGGCTCTGAGAGTTAAGTTAAGTCCTTGGGTAGGCAGTGTTTACCACCCCTCGTGCCCATAAAAAGTGGCGCAAAAAATTGAATCTGTAGTGGTTGCTGATAAAACACACAGATGACATGAGGACAGAAAACAAATGAAAAGGCTTTTTGATTGGCAGCGGCCCTTCTCTGCTTCCAGCCTATCAGGGGTTCCAGTAAAGGTGTGGGGGGGGCGGCTCTGAGGGGGTTTAGCCAATTAACTGGAGAGGGTTGTTATTGTACATCCTAGATCCAATTCTTAGGTGTATGCCCTCACCCCCAAACCTCCATCCATCTCAGAACCAGCCCTCTCTGCTCCCTCTTCCGTTTTGCCCGAGTTCCTCATTCTCTTGCTCCGTTCTGCCCAACTTCCTTAGCTGGGCCTAGCCCTGGGCTAGATGAACTTGAAGCACTTAGTCTTGTCGTGGGGCAGACGTGTCTTGAAGAGCACAGAGTCCACGCGGAACTGTGTGTAGAGTAAGGGCATGTAGCCGTACACCTTGACAAAGAAGTTGATGCACTTGTGGCGCTCGTGGAAGTGAGAGTCGTCGTGCGACAGGGCCTGCGGGCAGCCGGGGCAGCGGAAGGTCCAACGAGACGTCACCTAAGAGGGAGGAAATGGAAAGGGTGGTGTCTGTGTGTATCTAATCACAATGCTACAACCATTTTGATTGCTTTGTCGATACCATGAACATGTGGTCGTAAAATATGGCAGTGTGTGCCAATGAATACTGGGACAGAATACTTGCACAGAATTGAATACCGCGACACATATTACAGTGCATAAAATAAGGTTGACTCTTAGGGTTGGTTCTCCAGGAAAAGGAAAGTCACTCATTGGTTATAGGAGGTTACTTCCCACCACATGCATTATTCACCTGCCTTATTCTTACCATGGCCAACTTGCTGTCAAGTCACACACGCCATCGAAGCCTGCTCTAATTCCGGAATGGAACACCTGGGAATATTCCAAGATTCCAGGTCCCAAAATTCCCCCTGGCTCGATTGGCATAATTAGTCCGCTAGCCATAAATATGTATATGCTAATATAAATGTCTTGCAAATAGATGTCGAGGGAAACGCAAGCGTAGGGCAACAATCCAATCTTGTTGTGCTCTGATTTATAATTTGCCACAGAATATTGAGCATGTCAGGTTGAGTAATGGTTGGCTAAGTGAGCAGAAATATAAATAAACAGTGCCCGGGGGTGTGTGTGTCTTTTTGGAGTATACGTGTGTGTGTGCGCCCCACTGACCTTGATAGGGGGCTTTCGGGTGATGTGTGACACCAGGAAGTTCATGGCGATATCCTCGCAGTTGATGTACTCGTCCACCATGTCGCGGATGGCCTGAGGCATCACATACGAGTACAGGTACGCGTAGTACTGCAGCAGAGAGACAAAACATATGAGGGAATCAACCGGCATTCCGTTCATTAGAACACTCAATGTAAAAAAAAAGAAAGAAAATGCAACAGAAAATGAGCGAGTCCAGTGGACAAGTCATCCCTCTGTTTTATGTTCTTTTCTTCCGTTTGGTGCCTAATGAATATGGCCCAGGTACAATGAGAGTGAGACAGGTCAGACCAAAGAAAGTACAAGGAAGTCATGGAGAGGAGGGATGAGGGTGATGTCTCTTATAGAAGACAGGTTTCGGAAAGTATTCAGTCCCCTTCCCTTTTTGATATGTTACAGCCTTATTTTAAAATGGATTAAATAAAACATTTTACTCTTCATTTTACACACAATACCCCATAATGACAAAGTGAAAACAGGTTAAGATTTTTTTTTTTTTTACATTTAATAAACCTAAAAAATAGAAATACCTTATTTACATAAGTATTCAGACCATTTCCTATGATACTCGAAATTGAGCTCCGCTGCATCCTGTTTCCATTGATCATCCTTCAGATGTTTCTACAACTTGATTGGAGTCCACCTGTGGTAAATTCAATTGATTGGACATGATTTGGAAAGGCACACGCCTGTCTAAATAAGGTTGCATAGTTGACAGTGCATTACAGAGCAAAAACCAAGCCATGAGGTCAAAGGAATTGTCCGTAGAGCACAGAGACAGGATTGTGTCGAGGCACAGATCTGGGGAAGGGTACCAAAACATTCCTGCAGCATTGTAAGTCCCCAAGAACACAGTGGCCTCCATCATTCTTAAATGGAAGAAGTTTGGAACCACCGAGACTCTTTCTACAGCTGGCCACCCAGCCAGATTTAGCAATCAGGGGAGAAGGGCCTTGGTCAGGGAGGTGTTCAAGAACCCGATGGTCACAATGACAGAGCTCCAGAGTTCCTCAGTGGAGATGGGAGAACCATCCAGAAGGACAACTATCTCTGCAGAACTCCACCAATCAGGCCTTTCTGGTAGAGTGGCCAGTTCGGAAGCCACTCCTCAGTAAAAGGCACATGACAGAGCCAGCTTGGAGTTTGCCAAAAGGCACCTAGAGACTCTCAGACCATGAGAAACAAGATTTTCTGTTCTGAATGCCAAGCGTCACATCTGGAGGAAACCTGGCACCATCCCTACGGTGAAGCATGGTGGTGGCAGCATCATGCTGTGGGGATGTCTTTCAGAGGCAGGGACTGGGAAAATAGTCAGGATTGAGGGAAAGATGAATGGAGCAAAGTACAGAGATCATTGATGAAAACCTGCTCCAGAGCACTCAGGACCTCAGACTGGGGCGAAAGTTCACCTTCCAACAGGACAACGATTCTAAGCACACAGCCAAGACAACGCAAGAGTGGCTTCGGGACAAGTCTCCGAGTGTCCTTGAGTGGCCCAGCCAGAGCCCAGACTTGAACCCAATCAAATATCTCTGGAGAGACCTGAAAATAGCTGTGCAGCGATGCTCACAATCCAACCAGACAGAGCTTGAGAGGATCTGCAGAGAAGAATGGGAGAAACTCCCCAAGTACAGATGCCAAGCTTTTAGCATCATACCCAAGAAGACTTGAGACTGTAATCGCTGCCAAAGGTGCTTCAACAAGGTACTGAGTAAAGGGTCTGAATACTTATGTGATATCAGTTTTTTTTATATTAGCAGAAATGTCTAAAAACCTGTTTTTGCTTCAACATTATGCAGTATTGTGTGTAGATGAGGGAAAACCATTTAATCAATTTTAGAATAAGGCTGCAACGCACAACAAAATGTGGAAAATAGTATTTCCGAATACACTTTATGATATAATAATATATGCCTTTTAGCAGATGCTTTTATTCAAAGTGACTTGCAGTCGCCGACACACTTTACATTACGGGTTTTCCCGGGAATCAAACCCACTACCCTGGTGTTGCAAGCGCCATGCTCTACCACCTGAGTTACAGAGGACCACCGAACAGAGCTACGTGCAGCAGAGGTCAGGGCTCACGGGGTTGAAAGGTGTCACGACAGGGGAGGGAAGAGGGGGAGTACCTTGTGAAAGAAGGCGGCGCCCGTCAGCACCATGGACAGTTCACAGGAGTAGTTAGAGTTGTAGAGCCATGACTGGTGGTTGACGTCCCAGGCATGGAATCTCCCGGGGAAGCCCACGATGCGGTCCCTGGCCTCCCGCCACACCCTGATCCACACAACCAGACCAAGAGAAACATGACGAAAAAGGCAGCAATATACTGGGGAGAATGAGCTGAGGAGAATTGCATCAAAATGAGACCACAATATATTCATATTGTATTGTACACATAGGCCTATAAGGACTATCATACAGCTGACAAAAAGGTCTCCACAGCTCGTCAGCGAGGACGGCAATCTACAAGGAGAAGAGATATGTGTTCTGTTGTGTATTATTTTCGGACGTGCACACAGACGCACACGAGACTACAAGGACGTGCTCACTGATTGGGGAGTATCAACAGCTACATGCTGTTATCAGACGACACGCTCCTACTTCTGGAAGTCTCTGAAAAATGCTTGGCACGTACAAGAGTATAACCCCTTCCCTTTGAGATCTAGTACATTCCCATTACACCCACGCTATAGAACGTGGTTCTAGGTGAGGGGGAAAATGATTACAGGATACTTCATGACAAATGACCCCATTCATACGGTGCCTGCCTGGACACGCTGCAAAAGTGGTAAAAACCTGTGGACAATGCTGCAGTCGGGGATTTTGGGAAGCTGTTCAAAATGGTCAGGAATCAATATTTACCCATTGATTCTTGAAGAATGTAACTTATCAATAAATGGCTTAGGGGGCAATGATCTATCTTTATCATAACCCAAAATTATAGGCCAATGTTGTATTTCTCCATTGTTTACAAACAACAAAGAATGGAAACAAAGTACGTATAGCTTCAAGATATGGTTTAAAAATATGAACAAACATGTCCAGTCACTGCGTGTAGAGCGCCGTCTATGGATTTGAGAGGTGTTACATTCCCTAGCTCAGCTTTTTTCTCTCTCCTCTGTTTTGAATCCCATAATGTAGCTTTGCACATGGCCCTGATGTTATATTCAAGGTGAGGCAAGTCTAGTACTGTATGCTCATGTGGTGTTTGAAAGTCAACATGGTCCATTTCTCTCTTGTTGATCTGTCAGGGTCAGTTGCATTAGTGCCATGTTTTGGTTTATGCTCTGGTACTGAGCTGAAAATGCTTTTAAAATGTCAGCGTGCGTTTTTTCATGATTATTTTTATTTTTCATGAGTATATTATTTTTCATTATTTCATTATTATATATATATATATATACGTGCAGCAGAGGTCATATATATATATATATATATATATATATATATTTTTTTTACTTTTGGAATAAGTGTCGATTCACACGATGCTTGTCGATATCTGTAGACAGATCGGTCTGCTGGGTTCCAAAGAAAAATGCATCTCTTTGAAAATCAATGAGGCACAAAACAAAGTACACTTTCTATCTCCAAAGAGCTTTGGATCCAATGACTGGTCCCAGACTCCCCTCTAACTGACCTGAACCCAAACATAATCTCGTCATGGCGGAGGTGGGCGTCGTCGTCGATGGACAAGATGGCCTCTGTCTCCACGGCGTCCCAGGGCAGGAAGCGGTTGTTGAGGCTGTTCTTCTCCGTGCGCACCACCTGCAGGACAGGAGAAGTATTAAAGAGAAAATATTTGAGTATTTTCTTAGTTAGTTCACTGTTAATACAATCCCAAGAATGTGTGCATGTCGGTAGTCAAGTTGTCAAGATAGAGGACTTTGAATACAGAGCAAAAACTGTATGTTTTGCATCACTATCCATTTAATGTGGCATTTCATGAAAGTATAGCACAGGGTAATGGTCCAATCCACTCAGCCCCCCCCTTTCTCAACTGCTTTATTAGGCTAACCCATCTAACAAAAAACATGAAAGTATGGAATGATCTAATAGCATTCAATAGTTATGCGGTTGGTTAAATGTGTGGACCAATTAGGCTAGTCATTCAAGATCATTAAACTTTCCTCCCATATCTCCCTACAGAGAGGGAATCTCTTTCCTACAGACAGTGTAATTGGGATACTTGACTATTCTGTTTAAGTTCCATTCTAAAAGACAGACCTATATCAGCTGGTGTAATTTGTCCGGCTGCCCTGCGGAGTTGTAAGCGAAGCAGGGAGAGCAGATGAAATGAGTTTCAGCAGCTAGACCAATGTGAGCACACTCTCAGACACACACGGCGCCTTCCAAGACTGCTGCGCCACGACACAAGTTACACTATTTGCATTTCAGAATGGGGTAGGACGAGCAGGGCCTTTCAGATCACTCTCTCCCATTCAATCATAGTGTTCAGTCTGAGCAGTGAGCACTAAGCAGTACTCACCACGATGGGCAGGCCGATGTCTGGCCACAGCAGGTCGTCTGAAGGAGGCTTGGGGGAGTTCCACACCACCACCACCTTGTTGAGGTAGGGCAACCCGTTGAGCCTTTCCAGGGAGTTCATTAGCACCTCCTCCCTCTCGTAGGTCAGCATGACCACTGTGAACTGCTCCCGGGGCACGTTACCACCCAGCGCTGCCTGAAATTCCTTCCCCGAGCCCCCAGCACCGCCGCCAATGGGGCGGAAGCCCGTGCCCGAGCCCAGGAACTTGGCCTCCGAGGGCAACACGGGGTCCAGCGGCGTGTGGGGGAACAGATGGAAAGGCCCCGGGGCACGGTTCCAGGTTTGGTAGGTGTTGGCTGACGTGTAGGTAAAGTTGCGGAGGAAGCGCGGCGAGGCGTAGGGTGGCTCCGTCTCCACGGGGCCCAGGTCCAGGTCACCGTTGTCGGCCAGGTTAGCGTCCGTGCCGGCCATCTTGCCTGCTTTGTGGGGGATCTCCTGGGCGGGCTCCTCGCGGATGGGTGCGGCAGGCACCTGAATGCTGGTTCGGACGCTGGCCAGGATGGTGCCCAGTACATTCTCCGAGGTGGAGAAGTAGGTCTCCCACAGGAAGCGGCCCTGTCGTCGCATGGCCAGCAGGTCATTGTCTGATAGGCTGCGCAGCAGGAAATGCAGCTCGGTGATGCGGGGCTTAGGCACCATGATGGCTGCCTCGCTCCAGCGGATCAGCTCATGGTAGGGCAGCCTAGCGTGGTCCCCAAGCACCACAGGGATGGCCCCCACCTCTAGGGCTTCAAACAGCCTCATGCTACTGCCTGCAGAGGCCACCAACTGACAGTCCCCGGGGGAGATGACCAGGGCGAAGGTGGAGGCCTTGAGGACCTCGAGCCGCTCCTCCCTCTCGCCACACAGAGCCCACTCGGTAGGCAGGCTGGGCCGCGGGCTCTTACAGGTGAACTCCACCAGCACCTGGTCCAGGCGGCTGTCCTGAACCGCCTTGAGCGTGCCGATGATGCGGTCATCGTAGTCAGCTGGCGAATCTCCCTCCATCTCCTCCTCAAAGGACTGGTGCGGTCCCTCCTGCAGCCTACTTCGCAGAGACTCCACCTTTTCGCCCTGGAAGGTGAACAGGTACTTCCTCTTGACGGGCACCTGGGGCGGCACCTCCAGGAAGTTGGGCTCAGAGAGGGCGTGGACCAGCGGGGACACCACCAAGTCAAAGCCCTCGCGGTACTGCTGCTCCAGGAAGGTAGACTGGGCCACTGCCGCTCGGCCCGTGCTCACATTGTACAGGAAGTTCTGCGTCATGGACTTCCTGGAAAGATGGACCAGGAGGTGGTTGTGTCCATCAGACCTCCAGTAGGGTAGAGCCTTCAGCTGCTTCTCCAGCTCCAAGGAAGCCGGGAGGGGGGAGGAGGGAGTCTCCTGCAGCTCCCCAACCAGCACCACATACAGACAGGCGATGCTGGGGTTGTTCGTCACATAGATGCTGCTCTTTACCGAGGTGGCGAAGGCCTGCTTGACCAATGGGTCCAGGGACTCGCCCCAGGGGTAGGAGGCCGTGTCATAGACGTACACAGGGAAGCCAGAGGTCATCGGGCAGCGGGCGTAGTCGAAGCAGGAGCGCAGGCGGCAGGCACGGGCAGACTTTGGCGGGGGCAGGCCTGGGTCGTCCTTGTCGGGTAATAACCTCACGGGCAGAGAGAGCTTGGGCTGGTTCTGGGCCATCAGCTCTTTGTACGAGTGCTCCGTCTGGCTGATGACATTCTTCAGCTGCAGCAGGTCCTGCTTGGCACTGTCGATGCTCCGCTTGCACGCCTCGATGCGCAGGTTGAGCCGGGAGATCTCCCCGTTCAGCTCCTGCCGCTTTGCCTCCAGCTGTAGCAGCTCCTCACTGACTGACTCACGGATGCGGCACAGGTCTTGCACGTGCTTGGTCTCGCACAGTTCGCCGCCGGGCCGCGGGCCGAAGATGCGCTTGTCGGGGCCGCCCGCCTCGTCGATGGTGGTGAGGTAGTAGTGGGCGATGAGTGGGAAGAAAACCAGGATGAAGAAGAGCATGAAGCTGAGCCAGGTGAGGCGCACGCGCCGCAGCAGCCACGGCTGGCCGCCGGGCCCCACCCCGCCACCGTTACGCTGCATCATGGGTTAGGGTCACTGGGCTTAGCTCAGCGCCGGAGTCTCTACTAGTCTACAGGGATCAGCAGCCATGGTGCAACCTCGTCAACATGGTGAAACAGTGTAGCCGCTAAACCATCAGAATTGTTAAATCGACTTGTTTTGTCCTCATAAAATGGATAAAATGTCATCTGAGTGGATCTACCTGATCGTGGTTTTCCTTTTGGTATCAGATGTTGGGGGACTTCACCTTTGTCTTGCTGGCGTGTCATAGTTCAAACAAGTCCTTGCCATCGTTCCTCTTGTCTGGTGTAGTTGTATTTCTGGCCTATGTGAGCAAACTGTCGGGTGGAGAGGAGCCCCTGCTGGTAAACGTTGGGGAGGAGGGCATGGCTGGTCACAGTCCTGCAGTGTGGCATCATGGGTCAGCTGCTACTGCCCTGGTTGTGCCCATTTCTTCTAGGTCCGTCAAAGAATGAAAGGCCTCCAAATTCTCCTTCAACGTTGAATAACAAGACCTGAAACTGATAAAGAGAAACTATGTCAAAATGGTAATATTTAAGGTCACTTAGTTGGCATTCTTAGTATATCAGATTAAAAAGAAAAAAAATCCAGAAAAGTCCAGCCTTCACATCATAATCCAATTAAGAACCATACCAGCATTCTGATGATATCACGAGGATAAACATTCTTAACTATTAAATTGTGTGCGTGACGTGACATATGTTTTAAGTTAACACAAAAATACATAATTTGAACATACATTTGAATGTAAATACAAACTCGCCAATATGAAAATGTATTTCGCCAAATAATGCTTAGGCATTTGATGGTTTAAACATGGTTGTGTTATCATGATGAGGAGTCTAGTTTTTCCCCATGTCTCTCCACAAGCCTAAAACAGAGATCAGTAACCTATCTGATCAGCAGCACTGTGCATACTGTATCAAAACCACTGGCACAAGGTATGGTTCATAGGAACAGCATCTCATCCCTTTAGGCATCATCCTCATTAGGAACTAACGGTTTTCTCCTCTTTGCTGGTTTCCCCAGGCTAAATCACACAGGAGACAGGTCTTCCTGTTGAACAGCTCATTTCTAAAAAGAGAGACTGCAGAATCACAATACGCTGTGTTGGAGGAAACAGTAACAACAAAGTTCTGGCTTTGCAATCAGCAGACCATTAGCAGATAAACCAAAGCGATGATAGGAAAGACATACTGATTAAAATGGTAAGGGCAGCCAGGGACAGGAGGAGAGACCAAAAAGGACATATTAGGCATTTGTTCTCAGACAAGAGTCCTACTGCATCAGAAAATAATGAAAATAGCCTATTCTCCAGCAGACCAAAGACAAAAAAAGGCATGGAACACAAACTAATCAATGCTGGTTCACACCAGTCTTGGACAAGGCGACAGAACTAGACTATCTAAAGGCCAGAGAGTACGGTGTTCTCACTGCTACATATTGGTAGATACGGCTTGTTTGGCTGAAGGCCTATCAACTAGGCCTGCACACTAAACCACAAACACTATGTTCCCCGATAGGACTAACATTACAGAATGGAGTTCAGAATGAGATTTCACACGGACACATAATATCACAAAATAGAAAGTGTGACCAAGTACGTGTTTACCTTGGCAACAGACAAGGTTCAGTTGCAGATGAGCCATAAACTCACAGTCGTGACAAGTAGGCTGCACCATTCATTGGGCTACAGTGAGACCTAATCTGCAGAAGGGCCACTTTCACTGCTGTCCTATTAAAACATGTTTGCCTGCCTGCTCGATTATAACACATAGATTACTAAAAGCCTTGTGACGATTTGGAGACTCAAGCATCCAGCATATGCATTTTTCTCTGACCAATGGAGCATCTTGCAATATGGCCACACAGGTCTGCTCTTATTTTCCACACTGTACTGTAGCTATCAGGGGCTAGCCTTGCAGCTATCAAGGGCTAGCCTTCTTAACACAGTGTGTGCCATTATGGCAGCAGTTATCAGCACAGCGCCCAGTAGGTCAGCTCCAAAGTGCTACTGTGTCACATGACGTCATCTCTGCCTGCTGGCCCTTGCACCTCCGAGGTGCCACTGGGAGACAGAAAGAGGTGCTGGCACTCGAACCCTCTAGGTGCCACTGGGAGACCCGTGAGAGTGCCTATCAGGAGCCTCTGATTAATTGCTGCGGGGCTGGGATGCAAATCTACAGTGTAATGGGAGGCAGATGCTGCAGCCTCTCGGGGGCAAAGCAATGCCACATCTAATCTGGGGCCATAAACACACCGACTAGAGCCCCAGCTCGTGTTAGCCTTTGGGTGAAAGTCTCATCTACAACGGCAGGACTTCGGTAATCCTCAGAGTGCATAGTCTTTACTCTGTACCACAGAGTTTCATTTAATCTGTAGAGCATGGATGTGGAACACACAAACATCCACGCCAGTGTTTCCTATGGAAGGTTTAGGGGGGCACAGAGTAGATGGATTTCTACGGTCCAGTAGGACTGAGAAGCTCAGTTCTGGTGACCATTTAAAAGGACATTCTAACAAAAATATGTTAAAATAAATTATGCTGACACCCTCTAAAATAAAATTTCCACACTGAGAAATGAGCCCAATAACATATTGGTAAACTTTGCATGGCCCATATTATTAGGCATGTTATTAGCATAAGAATTGCAGTGTTTTCCACGAGTGAATAGAAAACATAGCCCGCCAGGTGTCCCCGGGTCGGAGCTCTATTTTGGTGGCCTCTGGTACATTCTAACGCTTAGATTCCATCTGAAATACACAGCAAAATTATTGCATACTTGAATATGAGTTTATCTCTCAGATTGGAAATATTTGTTGTGGTATTGTGTAGGAAAGTCATGACTTCACAATTTTAATGACTGAAAATGTATGAATTCAGTATATCGTAAGTTGTTCTGGATATTGTCTAGGTCTAGGCCTGCAGTGCCTTCAGAAAGTATTCTTACTCCTTGACTTTTTGTTGTTGTTACAGCCTGAATTCAAAATGGACTAAATAGATTTTTTTTTATACCTCACCCATCTACACACAAAACTCCATAATGACAAAGGGAAAACACATTTAGAAATTTGGGGAAATGTATTAAAAAAAAAATGTAATTGCAGAAATCTAATTTACATAAGTATTCACACCCCTGAGTCAATCCTTTGTAGAAGCACCTTTGGCGGCGATTACAGTTGAGTTTTATTGGGTAAGTCTCCAAGCGCATTGCACACGTGGATTGTACAATAATTCTCCATTATTATTATTTTTTTTCATCAAAAAGCTCTGTCAAGTTGATTGTTGATCATTACTAGACAGCCATTTTCAAGTCTTGCCCTAGATTTTCAAGCCGATTTAGGTCAAAACTGTAACTAGGCCACTCAGAAACATTCAATGTAGAATCTCAATTCAACGGCTCAGACTCAAGAGGTATGTGGCAGGGTCTACAGTAAATCACGGATTACAAAAAGAAAACCAGCACCGTCACGGACCAGGATGTCTTGTTCCCAGGCAGACTAAATAACTTTTTTGCCCGCTTTGAGGACAATACAGTGCCACTGACACTGCCCGCAACTAAAACATGCGGACTCTCCTTCACTGCAGCCGACGTGAGGAAAACATTTAAACGTGTCAACCCTCGCAAGGCTGCAGGCCCAGACGGCATCCCCAGCCGAGCCCTCAGAGCATGCGCAGACCAGCTGGCTGGTGTGTTTACGGACATATTCAATCAATCCCTATCCCAGTCTGTTGTTCCCACATGCTTCAAGAGGGCCACCATTGTTCCTGTTCCCAAGAAAGCTAAGGTAACTGAGCTAAGCGACTACCGCCCCGTAGCACTCACTTCCGTCATCATGAAGTGCTTTGAGAGACTAGTCAAGGACCATATCACCTCCACCCTACCTGACACCCTAGACCCACTCCAATTTGCTTACCGCCCAAATAGGTCCACAGACGATGCAATCTCAACCACACTGCCCTAACCCATCTGGACAAGAGGAATACCTATGTGAGAATGCTGTTCATCGACTACAGCTCGGCATTTAATACCATAGTGCCCTCCAAGCTCGTCATCAAGCTCGAGACCCTGGGTCTCAACCCCGCCCTGTGCAACTGGGTACTGGACTTCCTGACAGGCCGCCCCCAGGTGGTGAGGGTAGGCAACAACATCTCCACCCCGCTGATCCTCAACACTGGGGCCCCACAAGGGTGCGTTCTGAGCCCTCTCCTGTACTCCCTGTTCACCCACGACTGCGTGGCCACGCACACCTCCAACTCAATCATCAAGTTTGCGGACGACACAACAGTGGTAGGCTTGATTACCAACAACGATGAGACGGCCTACAGGGAGGAGGTGAGGGCCCTCGGAGTGTGGTGTCAGGAAAATAACCTCACACTCAACGTCAACAAAACTAAGGAGATGATTGTGGACTTCAGAAAACAGCAGAGGGAACACCCCCCTATCCACATCGATGGAACAGTAGTGGAGAGGGTAGTAAGTTTTAAGTTCTTCGGCGTACACATCACAGACAAACTGAATTGGTCCACCCACACAGACAGCATCGTGAAGAAGGTGCAGCAGCGCCTCTTCAACCTCAGGAGGCTGAAGAAATTTGGCTTGTCACCAAAAGCACTCACAAACTTCTACAGATGCACAATCGAGAGCATCCTGTCGGGCTGTATCACCGCCTGGTACGGGAACTGCTCCGCCCACAACCGTAAGGCTCTCCAGAGGGTAGTGAGGTCTGCACAACGCCCCACCGGGGGCAAACTACCTGCCCTCCAGGACAGCTACACCACCCGATGTCACAGGAAGGCCATAAAGATCATCAAGGACAACAACCACCCGAGCCACTGCCTGTTCACCCCGCTATCATCCAGAAGGTGAGGTCAGTACAGGTGCATCAAAGCTGGGACCGAGAGACAGAAAAGCTGTTTTTCAATCTCAAGGCCATAAGACTGTTAAACAGCCACCACTAACATTGAGTGGCTGCTGCCAACATACTGACTCGAGCTCCAGCCACTTTAATAATGGGAATTGATGGGAAATTATGTAAAATATATCACTAGCCACTTTAAACAATGCTACCTAATATAATGTTTACATACCCTACATTATTCATCTCATATGTATACGTATATACTGTACTCTATATCATCTACTGCATCTTTATGTAATACATGTATCACTAGCCACTTTAACTATGCCACTTTGTTTACATACTCATCTCATATGTATATACTGTACTCAATACCATCTACTGTATCTTGCCTATGCCGCTCTGTACCATCACTCATTCATATATCTTTATGTACATATTCTTTATCCCCTTACACTTGTGTCTATAAGGTAGTAGTTTTGGAATAGTTAGCTAGATTACTTGTTGGTTATTACTGCATTGTCGGAACTAGAAGCACAAGCATTTCGCTACACTCGCACTAACAGCTGCTAACCATGTGTATGTGACAAATAAAATTTGATTTGATTTGAATGTTGTCTTGGTAAGCAACTCCAGTGTAGATTTGGCCTTGTGTTTTAGTTTATTGTCCTGCTGAAAGGTAAATTCGCCTCCCGGTGTCTGTTCCAAAGCAGACAACCAGGTTTTCCAATAGGAAGTTGCCTCTGCTTATTGCTGTATTCCATTTATTTTTATCCCCCCAAAAACTCCCTAGTCCTTGCCCGATTTCAAGCATACCTGTTACATGATGCAGCCACCATGCTTGAAAATACTTAGTGATGTGTTGGACTTGCCTCAAATGTAACGCTTTGTATTCAGGACAAAAAAAATTAATTTCTTTGACACATTTTTTGCAGTATTACTTTAGGGCCGCATTAGTCACTTAAAAATCATATTAAAACACTATTATTGCACGCAGTGAGCCCATGCAACATACAATACTTTTTAAGCACATATTTACACCTGAACTTATTTAGGCGTGCCATAACAAAAGGGGTTGAATACTTAAATGCATCGTAAATGTATTGAGTCAACGAGAGGCTATGCATTCTCTGGAAAATAATGAACGACGTGGAAGGTGTGTTCCACAACACGCTAGCGGAGAGGAACTGACCTTCCAGGGAGTTGCATTATTTTCCAGAGAAAGCATAGAACCCCGAGTTGATTATCCCTTTTATACCATGGCTATAATTTAACACATTTGCTGCTAGAAATGTGTCAATTTGCCAATATAATTGCGTTAAACATCCACTGAAGTAGCTTGCAATTTTACTAGATAGCTACAGTAGGCACCTTCGTAACCAAACCGACTTGCTAGTTTAGCTAACCAAACCATCGGTCCTAGCTTGCTTTTATGAAAATCAAATTCAACAATGCCAACAATGTTTTCAATTCGACTTTTGCTTTAAAAAGCAGCTCAAACATAGAACATGAAAAAATGAACTATAGACATTGAATTCTACCGTGCTGATATACTGTGCATTATAATCAGAAATGAGTATTCAACAATGACATGGTATAACAATTTAATATAGTTTTAATTCAGGCTGTAACAAAATGAGAGAAAAGTAAAGGAAAGTGATGAACTGTACATGATCAGGACTAAGAGAACTACTAAGACAACAAACCTGTTAACATTTAAACTTCTTCTCTTGAGATGAGTCTTATTTACAGTTGTACTGCAACATATGAATTTCCACAATGTATTTTTTTCAAATTATGTATTTTATTAAAACAGAACAATTTAAGGTTTCGTTTTTTCAGATTTCCCCATTCTCACTCTGAAAAATCACAAGTCCACAACAATGCTTAAATCGCATCAGGAGACCACTTTTGAGGTCTGGGAAGAATCTGGAGGAATTTTGGGTGTAGTTACTGTTTATTTGAAGTGCTCACCTAGCTGTTTTTGTAGTGCACACGTGATGGTAGAGTTAGCAAAACAAATACCCACTGGATTGATTCAAATAATTAGCATATCATTCTGCCAGGGAAGCATAACTTGTAGTTAACATTTAATTGAGACGGTCGTTGGGAAAGCCTCTTCATCTACCAGAAGAGTGTTTTCATTAGCATCCTCGCGAATGGCTACACAAAGCGTTATAGATGCCCGCACTGCATTCACTTTGCCTCATCAGAAAGTTTCATTTTTGACAGGTTTTGGCGAGAGTGAAACCGCTAGCGTCGCCTCTTTGTCGCTGCTGCGTTTCCCTGTCATCGTTCGCTTGGTAACTGACAGGCGCCTATCCTATCAATAGATCACTAGAAGACGCATATCGTTCATTCGCGCTGGAGAGGGCTCGACGGACTAGAGAATTGAAACTTTAAAATGGAAAGTAGCCTGGTTAATATGAAGTGGACAATGTAACCGGCTGATTAGCGACAGCCGGTGCTAATGGAAAACACTAGCATTATCACCTTTAGCCCAACTGAAGCAGCATAGAGAAGAAAAAATGCTTGGTTAAAAACAACCCACTATGGTAACCCAGCACTGGGTAAATATTGGACTGAAAACACACTGGGTTACTTTGACCCAGCCAGTTGAGTTGCCTGAATAACCCAACATGTTAGGTTGTTGGGATTACCCAAACATGGGTTAATTTAACCAACAGTTTCTTACTTTCATGCTGGATTTGATCCAAAAATTAGATTTGCATATGTTTTTAGGGAACTCATAGGTCTGTATGTCTCATTGAAGCTACACAAATTTAAAAATGTTCAACCTTAACATGTGATAACTATACAAAAGAACAGCAATACATTTTACACAGGTGGAAAGCCACGCCCCTACTAAACTACACCTCCAGTCTTCTGTTCTGACCTACTGGGTCATATCTTTATAACGCATCAACCACCCATCCTGGCTCTTTTCAAAGAAAACCCAACACACCTACAACCCAGCAGTTGGGTCAACCAAACAACCCACCATGTTTTAGTGTAGCGGTAATAAATAAAGACAAACATGGGGTTGCCTATCTGCATTTACTCAATTGAGCTCATCATTAGCGAGATCCAAAATGTGATCTATTAACTAGCTTTCATCCATTTAATTAAATTGAAGTCCCAAAAAACTTGCACAAACAAGTTAAATTAATGTAGGCCTATGTGTTCGGGTAATGTGATTCCAGTTCATCTGTTATTTTGTATCGTTACCATAGTTACCATAGTTATTCATTGGATGGTTCTCCATCGATTGGGTTCCCGCCCATAAATACCTGGGCATTTGGATTGACAAAGTTTTTATTTTATTTTTTAAACTACGGACGAGCTAGTTAAAAAGTGAAGATTTAAATTAATCTTGCCTCACCGTAAATAGCAGGATGCAGATTGTAGTCAACTTTCCTGCCAGTTCTTGACTATGTTGACACCATTTACCAGTTTGCAGCAGCCACTACTCTTAAACCTTTGGATGCCGTCTACCATAGCGCCCTTCGCTTTATCACAGGGGACAGTTTTAATACTCACCATTGCATCCTGTATCAAAAGGTTGGCTGGTCTTCATTAAAGTACCGTAGGTCTCTTAATCATTCCCTTTTTTGTTTACAAAGCTCTACTACACAAGCTTCCGACTTACCCAACTTCGCTGTTAAAATATATAAACATGACACCAAAACATTTCACAAAGATGTTTAACTCTTGAGGTTCCCCGGGTCTCCACCGAACTAGGTAAATCCACTTTTAGTTTTAAAAGAATCTCATTGCTGGAACCAACTACAAAATACATTGTACAAAAAAAATTATGAACACCTGCTCTTTCCATGACATACTGACCAGGTGAATCCAGGTGAAAGATGTGACATCAATAATGGATCATTTGTTAAATCCATTTCAAATCAATGTAGATGAAGTGGAGGAGACAGGTTAAAGAAGGATTTTTAACCATTGAGAGAACTTAAAAACATGTATGACATGTATTGGGGTCCAGAATGGTGGATTAATTTAAAATACAATAGAAGAATCTTTAAATTAATTCTAAAACTCACAGGTAGCCAGTGCAGAGACCCTAAAACCAGTGTAACGTGTGGTCTCCATCTGGTCTTGGTCAGTACACATTAGAGGTCGACCGATTAATCAGAATGGCCGATTTCAAGTTTTCATAACAATCGGAATTTTGGGGCGCCAATTTTTATTTATACCTTTATTTATCTAGGCAAGTCGGTTAAGAACACATTCTTATTTTCAATGACGGCCTAGGAACGGTGGGTTAACTGCCTTGTTCAGGGGCAGAAATACAGACTTTCACCTTGTCAGCTCGGGGGATCCAATCTTGCAACCGTACTGTTAACTAGTCCAACACTCTAACCACCTGATTACATTAACAGGAGCCTGCCTGTTACGTGAATGCAGTAGAAGCCAAGGTAAGTTGCTAGCTAGCATTAAACAATCATAATCACTAGTTATAACTAGACCTGGTTGATGATATTACGCATTTATCTAGCGTGTCCTGCGTTGCATATAATCGATGCAACGCTGGGGGATGATTTAACAAAAGCGCATTTGCGGAAAAAAGCACACTCGTTGAACAACTGTACCTAAACACCAATGCCTTTCTTAAAATCAATACACAGAAGTATATATTTTATCTAAAAGAAATCCAGGTTAGCAGGCAATATTAACCAGGTGAAATTGTGTCACATCTCTTATGTTCATTGCACGCAGAGTCAGGGTATATGCAACAGTTTGGGCAGCCTGGCTCATTGTGAACTAATTTGTCAGAATTTTAAGTGATTATGACATAACAAGAATATTTCGACTTAGGGATGCCACCCGTTAGATAAAATACCGAACGGTTCCGTATTTCACTGAAATAGTAAAAATAATTATTTATAAACTTGACAACATCTTGACTATATTTCCTATTCATTTTGCAACTCATTTCATGTATGTTTTCATGGAAAACAAAGACATTTCTAAGTGACCCCAAACCATTGAGCGGTAGTGTACACAATACCAGTGAAAAGTTAGGACACACCTACTCATCCTAGGATTTTTCATGTTACCATTTTCTACATTGCAGAATAATAGTGGAGACATCAAAACTATGAAATTACACATATGGAATCATGTAGTAACCAAAAAAGTGTTAAATCAAAATATATTTTATATTTGAGATTATTCAAAGTAGCCACCCTTTGCCTTGACAGCTTTGCACACTCTTGGCATCCTCTCAACCAGCTTTATGGGTTAGAAACCTGGAATGCATTTCAGTTAACAGGTGTGCCTTGTTAAAAGTTAAGTTAATGTGTTTGAGTCAATCAGTTGTGTTGTGACAAGGTATGTTTTGTATACAGACGCCCTGTTTGGTAAAAGACCAAGTCCATATTATGGCAAGAACAGCTCATCTAAGCAAAGAGAAATGACAGTCCATCATTACTTTAAGACATGAAGGTCAGTCAATTCGGAAAATAGGGCCGGGCAATGAAGTTATATCTACTGTAAACCTTTACAGACATAGAACACTGCTACATGTTGATCGTGACAATTGATAACTTTTCAGACTATATAAAAATTTAAAAAAATGCTGCATCAGGTCTTTATCTTTTCCGACAGTAGAATTCTGCTCTGTCATAAAATATTATCTATTTTTTTCCCCCTGACAACAATAAACATTGCTGATTGATGTTCTGCAGCGTTGTTTTTTTTATGCTGTGTTAGCTAGATGTGTTTATTTATACTGAATGTCTTGGTAAGTCACAGTATTTAACTAACTTTAAAGTACTTTTGTAGGAGAGAGTGGTCTGCGCACAGGCAGCAGGCTGCATGCGTCAGCGCACAATTATTTGATTGACAGTTCTGGTTGCCTAGTGATGGATTTTAGTCCCGGTTCAGAAGAGGCATTCTTTTACAGGTAAGTAAAATGTCTGTTCATATCATCAGAGAAGGTTTCATGTCGGCATAAAAAATATGTAGTGTAGCCTACCCTAACAGACATTCCATAGCCGCATTCCATTGTCTGAAAAGCATAAATTGATCCAGGCTACCGGAAGCCTTCTGTAATTTCATATGAGGCAAAAATGAAGAGCAGGCTACCCCATGCCTGCAAGACTGGCCCGAAGACCTCAGTGCCACGAATAGGCTAGGGTTTCCTTAACTCAGTCCTCGGGACCACAAGGTTTGCATGTTTTGGTTTTTGCCATGGCACTACACAGCCGATTAAAAAAATATGCTAATCATCAAGCTTTGATCATTTGAACCAGCTGCGCAGTGTTAGGGCAAAAAAACTAAAAAGGTGCCCCCCTTGGGGCCCCGAGGACCAAGTTCGGGAAACACTGCCATGATATTCTACACGCAACAGACCGAAGAAGGCAGAAGGGTACTCATACATTTTTGGTAATGTGAATCTCGCAATGTCTTGTCTTGCATATTCACCAAGTAGCCTAAAGTTTGCCTCTTCCTCTCTGGTTTTACTTGAATTACACAACTTCCCAGGCCTTTAAAGCCTAGCGGCTATAACATGGTAAATCATATTTTTTTGTGATAACTGAATTGTGATTTCAACTAAAGTGGAGAGAAAAAAAAAAATAAAAAATCAGTTAGGGATTTTTCTTAACGTTAAGGATCTCAACTTTGTTTAAAAGTTTTAATGTTTAAACCTTCACACCCCTAGTCTCAATGCTAACTCCCTGCTTAAATAAAGGTTGAAAGATACCATATATATACAAAAAGTGAACACCCCTTCAAATAGTGGATTTGGCTATTTCAGCACACCCGTTGCTGATTGGTGTATAAAATTGAGCACATGGCAATGCAAGCTCCATAGACAAATAGTGGCAGTAGAATTACCTTACTGAAGAGCTCAGAGACTTTTAACGTGTCACCGTCATAGGATGCCACCTTTCCAACAAGTCAGTTTGTCACATTTCTGCCCTGCTAGAGCTGCCCCGGGCAACTGTAAGTGCTGTTATTGTGAAGTGGAAACGTGTTGGAGCAACAACGGCTCAGCCGCAAAGTGGTAGGCCACACAAGCTCACAGAACGGGATCGGTCTGTCCTTGGTTGCAACACTCACTACAGAGTTCCAAACTACCTCTGGAAGTAACATCAACACAAGAACTGTTCATCGGGAGCTTCATGAAATGGGTTTCCATGGCTGAGCAGCCGCACACAACTGTAAGATCCCCATGCACAATGGGGTGGAGCAGTGGAAACGTGTTCTCTGGAGTGATGATTCACGCTTCCCCATCAGGCAGTCCGACGGACGAATCTGGGTTTGGCAGCTGCCAGGAGAATGCTACCTGCCCCAATGTATAGTGCTAACTGTAGAGTTTGGTGGAAGAGGAATAATGGTCTGGGGCTGTTTTTCATGGTTTGGGCTAAGCCCCTTAGTTTCAGTAGAGGGAAATCTCAACACTACAGCATACAATGACATTCTAGATGATTCTGTGCTTCCAATATCGTGGCAACAGTTAGGGTTAGGCCATTTCCTTTTTCACAATAAGCATAACGCGACCTCACTAATGCTCTTGTGGCCTAATGGAAGCAAGTCCACGCAGCAATGTTCCAACATCTAGTGTAAAGCCTTCCCAGAAGAGTGGAGGCTGTTATAGCAGCAAGGGGGGGGGAGACCAACTCCATATTGATGCCCATGATTCTGGAATGAGATGTTCGACGAGCAGGTGTCCACATACCTTTGGTCATGTAGTGTAAAATAGAAATCCATCCCCGGTAACAAGCCCCCTGCCTGTACTTCTCACAGAAACCACGTCATGTCACAAAAGGTATGTGTAGACTGTTCTAGCATCTTTAAAGTGCACCACGACAGAATTGTTTTCTTCATTTTCAATATTCTTTGGAGCGTGGTGGCAATTCATTTGCAGTGGCACAGCGCCACAGCTAAATTACTTTAGCGGAAACACTGATCCACACACACAGTATTGATCATGCCAGACACAGCTTATGTGAGAATCAATGATAATCTAATCATCGGCGTTACGAGGCAGGTTTATGTTCAGCTCCTAATCGACGGCAGGGTCCATTTGCACTTGCACTTTCGGGGAAAGACAACCACAAGGAGGTACAGACTGAGGCTGTAAAAGGCAGCCCGGAACGCATTGTATTACAGCGGCATGCATTACGATACTGTTTCTTTGTCTTCACCTTAAAGCGGGCTACATCAACAGGAACATGTAAGGCTTGGGCCACCTCAATTATTTCAGCTCCATTTCAGAATTCTGCAACATGATCAAATCAGGAGGCCCGGGTTGTTCTCCCGGGAGGGGGTAGAGGCAGAAGCACAGCCTGATGACCCAGATAAAGGAGCAGCCAGTCGAGGAGTTAGTCAGCACGTTGGTGCTCAGAGCCGGGGAACAGAGCTGTCTAATCTAATTGCGATATCAAAGTTAATTTCATTTTGGCCGTATAGTGAGGCTGCTATGAACTCGAGCTGTTAATGTCTAGCTAACGTTTTAAAGTTATAGAATGTGCGTCAGGTGACAGTGACAAGGCAACATGATGAAGTTGGCATGAGGAAAGGGGAGTGAAAAGGGAGAACTGAGCGTAGAATCATGAAAAGGGCCAAATGTCAGCCTAGTTAGTTAGGCTGGAAGGCTTTAGGCCTATATCCTTATGGTAAAGAGTAAGACCAGACAGGTCTAGGCTGGGCTCGTCAGAGCGGAATTGGGCAGAAAATACAAACTGATTTTATAAGGCCCTAAGAGAAGTGAGTCAGGCAAGCGTCAGTGGCTCTAGTTTCTGAGGTCGAGACGAGTTGAGCCATCACTGGCTAACCCTCCAGACAGAGTTTAAGAAGCACACAGTCAGAAGAACAAACTTCCGGGTTCCCACACTATCATTTCGTCAGGCAAGCGACAAGTGCATCTCTAAATGTTTGAACAGTCTCTCTGCACACTGGCTGGGTGAGTGAAAGAGAGGGAGTCCTACACTTCTGGCCAGAATATCATATCAGGGTATTAAAAAAAAAAAATAATTGACAGTATTTTATGTTTTTGAATAATGAATGTTCAAAATTTGCTTCGTGAGTAGTGCGTGACCCTAGGGTGGCAACACATACATTCTAAGTGACTTCATTGCGTCTTTCTCCATTCTGATTGTTTTATACTGTTCAATTGAACTTCAACCAAAAATCATTTTCAGCATTTCCAATTTCTGCATTTCCTGCACTCATTTGAGATCATTTCCACACTGCCGCTTAGGGATGCACGATATGGGCAAACAATCTAGGCCTTATTTTTAACCAAATATTGCAATTGCATTTTGACTTGTGATTTAGAGCAAAACACTTGGGTGAACTGTTGGAATCATGAAAATAGAATGATTATTATTAGAATATATTATTATAATATAATAGCGGGCATTTTGAATACAGTGTTTGACAACAAATGAAAATGCCAAGGAGGAGTTATTGGGACGGGTAGGAACCAAGTGTTGACAAGTGTTTCTTAGGGGTCCTATAATCTTTGGCTACATGTAATGCTCTCTCTTAGCTACTTCACGTAGCTAACATTCTTGCTTTGCGTATTTCTCTTGGATTTAAAAAAGATACTGTTGCACAAAAAACATGTAGGTCTACACATGTAGGTCTACACAATCACAGGGATTATCAGGCTGTATAGCTAGTAGAGGTCGACCGATTAATCGGAATGGCCGATTAATTAGGGCCGAGTTCAAGTTTTCATAACAATCAGTAATTGTGATTTTTGCACTCCACACATTGCACTTCACGAGGAGACTGCGTGGTAGACTGAATACCTGTTATGCGAGTGCAGCAAGGAGCCAAGGTAAGGTGCTAGCTAGCATTAAATGTATCTTGTAAAAAAACAATCAATCTTAACATAATCACTAGTTAACTTCTTTGGGACTGGGGGGCAGTATTGAGTAGCTTGGATGAATAAGGTGCCCAGAGTAAACTGCCTGCTACTCAGGCCCAGTTACTAATATATACATATTATAAGTAGATTTGGATAGAAACCACTGAAGTTTCTAAAAACTGTTTGAATGATGTCTGTGAGTATAACAGAACTCTTATGGCAGGCAAAAACCTGAGAAAAAATGCAACCAGGCAGTGGGGAATCTGAGGTTTGTCGTTTTTCAAGTCATTGTCTATTAAATATACAGTGTCTATGGGGTCATATTGCACTTCCTATGGCTTCCACTAGATGTCAACAGTCTTTAGAACCTTGTTTGATGCTTCTACTGTGAAGGAGGGGGGAATGGGAGCTGAATGAGTCAGAGGTCTGTCAGAGCGGCATGAGCTGCTCACGTGAGAGCGACCTGCGTTCCATCGCATTTCTACAGACAAAGGAATTCTCCGGTTGAAACATCGACGATTTATGTTAAAAACATCTTAAAGATTGATTCTATACATCATTTTACATGTTTCTACGGACTGTAATATGACTTTTCTTCTGAACTTTTGCCTGGACTTGCCCACGCGTCATGAGTTTGGATTGTGTACTAAACGCGCCAACAAAAACGAGGTATTTAGACATAAATTATGGACTTTATCAAACAAATCAAACATTTATTGTGGAACTGGGATTCCTGGGAGTGCAGTCTGATGAAGATCAAAGGTAAGTGAATATTTATAATGCTATTTCTGACTTTGTTGACTCCACAACATGGCGGATATCTGTATGGCTTGTTTTGTTGTCTGAGAGCTGTACTCAGATAATTGCATGGTGTGCTTTTTCGGTAAAGCGTTTTTGAAATCTGACACAGCGGTTGCATTAAGGAGAAGTGGATCTAAAATTCCATGCATAACACTTGTATCTTTAGCAATGTTTATTATGAGTATTTCTGTAAATTGATGTGGCTCTCTGCAAAATCACCGGATGTTTTGGAACTACTGAACATAACGCACCAATGTAAACTGAGATTTTTGGATATAAATATGAACTTTATCGAACAAAACATACATATATTGTGTAACATGAAGTCCTATGAGTGTAATCTGATGAAGATCATCAAAGGTTAGTGATTAATTTTTATCTCTATTTCTGCTTTTTGTGATTCCTCTCTTTGGCTGGAAAAATGGCTGTGTTTTTCTGTGACTAGGTACTGACCTAACATAATCGTTTGGTGTGCATTCGTCGTTAAAGCCTTTTTGAAATCGGACACTAAGGCTGGATTTACAAGTTTATCTTTAAAATGGTGTAAAATACTGGTATGTTTGAGAAATTTTAATTATGGGATTTCTTTTGTTTTGAATTTGGCGCCTTGCACTTTCACTGGCTGTTGTTGAGGTGGGACGCTACCGCCCCGAATATCCCAGAGAGGTTAACTACACATGGCTGATGATATTACTAGTTTATCTAGCTTGTCCTGCGTTGCATATAATCGATGAGGTGCCTGTTTATTTATCATTGAATCATAGCCTATTTCGCCAAACGGTTATTTAATAAGCGCATTCGTGACAAAAGCAGTCGTTGCACCAATGTGTACCTAACCATAAACATCAAAACCTTTCTTGAAATCAATACACAAGTATACATTTTTAAGCCTGCATATTTAGTTAATATTGCCTGCTAACATGAATTTCTTTTAACTAGGGAAATTGTGTCACATGCAAAAAAAAAGCACATTGTTGAATTTTTTTACCTAACCATAAACATCAATGCCTTTCTTAAAAGAAACCACCAGCTTTCATATGTTCTCATGTTCTGAGCAAGGAACTTAAACGTTAGCTTTCTTACATGGAACATATTGCACTTTTACTTTCTTCTCCAACACTTTGTTTTTGCATTATTTAAACCAAATTGAACATGTTTCATTATTTATTTGAGGCTAAATTGATTTTATTGATGTATTATATTAAGTTAAAATAAGTGTTCATTCAGTATTGTTGTAATTGTCATTATTACAAATAATTAATATATATATATATATTCTTTTTTTATTGGCCGATTAATCGATATCGGCTTTTTTGGTCCTCCAATAATCGGTATCGGTATTGAAAAATCATAATCTGTCGACCTCTAATTGCTAGTTATGTTTTCTCTGACAGTACATGTATTAGCTAGCTAGCGATTAGTGTTAGTGATTAGCGACTAACAATATTTGGGCCCAACTTGCTAAGAAACGACAAACTTGCTATTTGCAGATGTAAGAAGCAAAGTAAGTGTAATTATAACAAAATTGTTGTCATCAACATTGTTGCATGTGCTACATTGACCATGCAGGGACTGAATGAAAGTGTCTTGTGGTCGAGGAACGACAAACACGCTCCTTGAGTGACAGGGGGCGGGGCAAGGTCTGTGTGGAAAGCAGCATGGAGGAGAGAGAGAGAAAGCGGTTAAAGATGACTAAAGCGAACTATAAAAATGGACATTACACGGCGGATAACATTTAACAAACAAAACATTTAAAAACCGTTATAGAAATTAAAGTAAAATCCCAAACTGGTCAGTGTATCAATACCGGTATATCGTAAAATACGTAATACTATTCAGCCCTAGGAGAGAAGGATGGCAGAGACAAAACTGTCAGTCAGCCACATCCAAAGAGAGAGCGAGAGAGAGATTAGAAGTGAGTGGACTCAAATAGACTGGGGGCATTGTCTCAACTAGATTTGGGGATGGCAGGAAGAGAGATTTTGTAGTTCGTCTGCGGTTGTCAGTGTGAGTAATGAAAAAGTTTATGCAACACCAATGGGGGGAAAAAAACTGCACAGACCTGAGGCCTGCCTGGCTGCAAAGTTATTTTTAATGTGAATTTGACAGAGAGCGAGACAGACAGACAGTGAGAGAGATCCGGGGGCAGACAGAGGGAGAGATCACACAGCCTGTATTTTTAATAGGGCCCAGTGTACTGTGTGTGCACTCCTCCAGATGGGTACAGAGATCTCATTCTGACGCCTCGATTTTTTCTGTTATTCTTTAGTTCTTGCATCTTTGTTGTAAAGTAGCCTATAGTTCCACAACGCACAACTTATTATATAAGTCTTAAATGGAAAGGTCCACACATTTTGAATGTTATATTGTTTTTCTACATCTGAGTGATGTTCTATTGATTCCCTGGTTCATTTCATGTTTGAGTTAAGCCAAAATACAACATTTGTTCACAAAAAAATATTGTTCTCAGAGTTATTTAACACTGTAAATGAAAGGAATTAGTGGTTTTGGGTGGATTTTTATTTGAATTCACACAAAGCAGATGACATGGTTAAAGCTTGCTGACCATTGAGGACAGGGGGCCTCGGTATAACTCGAGGGGGCATTATTGTTGAGCAGATATATCAGCCAGTCATGAACAGCACGAGGGACTTAGGGATCCAGAATCAGAATACACAGACTTTTGCACCGAATGTCTGAGTTTGCTGTTTGCTGAGGCAGCAACTGGCACAGGCCTCTGGAGGTGCTCTGCTATTGAACAGATGATCCCAGCAGATGACACTGTCTTGCGTCCCAAATGGCACCCTACCCCTACATCGTGCATCACTTGTGCGCTATACAGGGAACAGGGTACCGTTTGGGACGCAGACACTGTGTGAGCACTAAGCGAGTACGGAGTGAGAACGGTATCTGAGAAATGCTCCAACTGTGCCTGCGCATGTCTGATTTCCTAATAGGGTCCCTCCCTTTGTGCTTCAGTAAACTACCAACTGAAATCACTAACTTCACGGCAAGGGGAGTATTCTCTGAGGAGAAGAAGAATGAGGAAGAGGAGGAAGGCAGCTTTGGAGCAAGGTGACAGGGCTGTGGGAGGGAGTGGAGAGCAGCAGCTGTTTCAGACATGGCTCATGCCTCATCTGCAGCCAGCTGACTGCCCTGAGGGCCTGTCTCTAGCTGAGTTACAGTGGACCCACAGAGAGGAAGAGAGACACAGAGAACCTTATTCTAGGACTCGTCATTAAAAGCAGATAACTCAGCACCAATAACTAACAATGAGCTGGATTGTGATCAGACCGTGTCTGTAGCGGTGCGCATACATTGGTAATTGGAATGCTCTCCACCACTGTGTGTGCAGTAATAGGTTGTGTGGCTCAGTTGGTAGAGCATGGCGCTTGCAACACCAGGGTTGTGGGTTCAATTCCCATGGGGGGGGGGGGCAGTATGAAAAAGTATGTAAGTCGCATCATTTAACATGTTGAGAAAGACTATGTCCAGCCAAGTAACTATTTAACAAAAAGAAATGTGCAGGCTAGCTACCTATTTTGATTGACAGTCATTTAATGTGAGCGGCTCAGCGTTGTCAGGATTTTGAAAGCCGTGCAGTATATGCCTGGTATTAGAAAAGTAGGTGATGCATGGTCCGTGTGACGCATTGTCAGGATGAGAATCCACCTTCACGGGGGAATTACAAACTAAACGGCTGTGAGTGATTGCCGTTTGACCCTTTCGTTACCGCAATCAAATTACAGACAAAGGCATTGTGGTACACGTTAAATCCTATGTGCCAGCCTAATTTGGCTAGATAGAGGAGGGAGTGGGGTGCAATTAAGTTAGTAGCCACTAGACTAGCCTACATGTCGAAGTCCGGTTCCGTACACGGACAGCGTTATGAAGCAGCAGAGCAAACATCTATTGTTATGAATGAAATACAGCATCAAAAAGGTCTGCCAGCAATACATTACAAGCATGTGCGCGAGCGTGCGAGGTGAAACCGTAAATGCAGAACCACTGACCAGAAAAACAGAGAGAACCTTTCAAGCCCATTTCCCTAAAATACTTATGACACGAACAAACTGAAAAACACCTCATTTTAAAGCTCCTTGCTTTATTCCCAGTTAGCCTCGCAGGTAGCTACATTAAAATCATTTTGAATTATGGGAAACATCTGATCCAGATGGGGTAGTGGGGCCCCTCCTGATAACGGCTGTAAATCCACTGGGAGGAGATTCAAGGCCTGAGAATGACCAAGGGCTCCAATTGAAATGCATTACTTCTCTTTCCTGGGTCTTTCCAATCACAGCCTTCTCTCACTTACTTATTCTCTGACCGGGAATCTTTCGCATAAGTGTATTGGCTATAAAGCTGAACGCTAATTTTCTTATGTCATTGAATGCCCCCTAAAATGTACATTTCTACTCTTTAAAAAAAAAAAATATTTACACTTTATGCTGCAGATCAAACAGGCCATAGGACTCTGACGCAGTTCTTGATGAGGATGGATTGGCGCCCATTTAATCATGAGCTGAGCTCGCTTTGGTATTTGAAGGGCAGGGCAACCTTAATTAGTCAACCGGGCTGTAATCAAGCATCGTCTCCAGCAACGCAAAACCAGACATTACACCCCCCCACAAGCACTTCGACGGCTTAGCGTCACAGCATTACAACAGGTCATTCAAGGGAAGTGAGAGAAAAATTTGAGGGAAAAAAAACAAGTTCCTTTTTGTATTCTAGGGTGGAGACGGCTGGCTTCGGTGATCGATTCCATTTCAAATTCCCTGCGGCTGACGCTTTCTCTTGGAGTGTCAGACGCACGCACACGCACGCACACCTCTCCCTTTCTCTGGTCAGGACTGACATCTGCAGCGGTGCGAGTTGCAGCCATCCGAGGCGAGGCGCTGCAGTGAAGTGCCCCAGGGCAGAGGGCACAACAGGAGACGCTGGCTGTCTGTGCTAATGGAGAAATGAAGTAGAGGGCAGCAGAGGAAGCAGCACAGGCCAGATCAGCTCCATCCATGGCACACAGACAGACAGCACTGCAGTCAGTCAGCAGGACCTTGTGTCAGCCAGAAAATGGAAACCAGTTTAACGCACAGACAGGATCTGTCAAGCAGCGCAATAATGAACAGGCAACCACACAGAAAAAAACAGGTGCTCTGAATGTTAAGGGCACAGCATATTAAGTCTACCTTCCAAACATTGTCACTGTAATGACTCAAGCTTAGAACTGTACAGTGCTATAGTTTCCTTTTGGGAAGGCAGAGTTTGTGCCAGAACTCTCCATTTCTATGTATGAACACAGAAAGTTGATCATGCAGCTGACCAAATTAAAGGGATATTTCGAGATTTTGGCAATGATGCCCTTTTTCTACTCCCGCAGAGTCAGATGAACTTGTGGATACCATTTTTATGTCTCCTTGTCCAGTATGAAGGAAGTTTGAGGTAGTTTCGTGAGCTAATGCTAACTAGCGTTAGCCCGACTGGCAGTCTATGTGTATCCACTAGCAGATACCCATAGACCTCCAGTCGGTGCGCTAACGCTAGTTGGCAATTACACTAGCTAGCAACTTCCTTCAAACTGCATGCAGAGACAAAAATGGTATCCGTGCGTCCATCCGACTCTGTGGAAGGAGATAAAGGCCCTCATTGTCAAAATCCCAAATATCCCTTTAAGCAAGACTAACAGAGGTTAGAAGCAACCCAATGGAAACAGCGGAGTAAAAAAAAATCAGCCGAATTAGCCTAACACTTGCACACAGCAAGCCAATTCTAAATAAATAAATCCTACCTCTTGTAATCTGGCCATAGCAGCGGTGGCAGCCTTGGTTTCCTGGGCCTCCTGAGAGCCTCTCTCGCCCTATCCCAGCCTAGGCAGCTAGCTTAGCCCATCACAGATGGAGGTAAGCCCTGCCAACAGCTGCCAGCCCCAGCCCACCCCTTCTTCCTCCCCCCACCCCATTCTCCAGACTCTCTTGGATTGTGGGAGAGGAGCCAGGGTGATTAGCCCCTACCATGGGGGATTTACTTCGGTATACCGCCACAATGGAGACGGCACCCAAATCTTAACAGTTAACGGAAACATTCACAAGGCAAAGACCCACATTTCACTTGTATGCATTTTGGACGTCAATGAAAGAGCAACAGTGAATATCTGGCGTTGGAGACTGCCATTGATCCATTCCAGTAACAAGTAAGCACCATTCCATCAGCAACTAGCCAAAAGCTTTCAAGAGCCCAGAAAACAGAGGGCCATGGCACTAGCAATTTGGTCTGAAAAGGACCCACATAGACCACGTCCTGTTCAATGACAGCCTATTCACAGGACGTTATGTTCTGCCACCACTCTAACTGGGCTTCCATTCAAATATTTACCCTTGGCCCGTGCTAGGCTAGCTATTTATTTTTAACTGCTTTCATCTTAACTACACATATGTTTACATTGTGTGGGGGTGGGATTGCCATCGGGATCCTCTGGGGGAGAGAAAAAAAAAAGAGGGCAAACGGGGCTCTGGAAAAAATGTAGCTTGGGAGAGGATGGATTAGCTAAGTAATCCCGATAGTGAAGCGGGGCCAGGATTTAACATGCGTGCTCCTCTGCTATCCACCGTCTCTGCCAAGAGCACATTAATTCTGCCACCTCCCTCCCTCTCACATACCAACATTCTATCACAGTGCAATTCCTTTACTCTCCATGCTGATTTAATCTGCCTCTGATCCCTTCATGTTCTCTACCTACACAGTGGACTACTCTGCATATTCTCTGAAACGCAATGAACTGAACTTCAGAAGTGGCGCTTGGCCCGTAGAAATACCTTTCCCCCTCTGACAGAGAGAGAGAGAAAATAAAACAGATGTTGATGAGTCAGGCTTTAGAGCCCGCCCTGCAACACAAACATTCATCGACAAACACGGCCAAACGTCTGCACCCTCTCAGCGCTATCGGGAGAAAGTCGAGCAGACACTGCAAAAGGCAACACCTCTAGCTTATTTGCTAATTTATTGTCATTAAACTGGCACCAGTAGACATAGCTTGCACATAAAAAAAACATGAAGTAATTGCCCACGCACATAGACGCCTGAGCAATGGATCAAACGGAGCAGCTGCATCCATTCTCCCACAAGAGCTTCATGAAATGGGTTCCCATTGCCAAGTAGTCGTACACAAGCCTAAGATCACCATGCGCAATGCCAAGTGTCGGCTGGAGTGGTGTAAAGCTCTCCACCGTTGGACTCTGGAGCAGCGGAAACGCGTTCACTGGAGTGATGAATCACGCTTCACCATCTGGCTGCCCGACGGACGAATGTGGGTTTGGCAGATGCCAGGAGAACGCTACCTGCCCCAATGTATAGTGCCAACTGTAAAGTTTGGTGGAGGAGGAATAATGGTCTGGGGCTGTTTTTCATGGTTTGGGCTAAGCCCCTTAGTTTCAGTGAAGGGAAATCTTAACACTACAGCATACAATGACATTCTAGAAGATTCTGTGCTTCCAGCATGGGTAAGACACTTTCCTGATTCAGTATGACAATGCCCCCAGTGCACAAAGGGAGGTCAATACAGAAATGGTTTGTCGAGATCAGTGTGGAAGAACTTGACTGGCCTGCACAGAGCCCTGACCTCAACCACATCCAACACCTTTGGGATGAATTGGAACACCGATTGCGAGGCAGGCTTAAATCGCCCAAGATAAATGCACGACCTCACTAATGCTTGTGGCTGAATGGAAGCAAGTCCCCGCAGTCATGTTCAAACATCTAGTGGAAAGCATTCCCAGAAGAGTGGAGGCTGTTATTGCAGCAAAGTGGGGGACCAACTCCATATTAATGCCCATGATTTTGGAATGAGATGTTCAACGAGCATCTGTCACATACTTTTGTATTGCATTTTGTTTTTTGAGGTGGAATGAAAAAACACTTTTTCCCCCACAAATTGTGCTCTGATGGACTAACTGATACTCTAAATCATGATTCCTTAATATGAAAATGTATGTTATTTGTGGTTTACACGATAACCACTAAAAAGCAACTATATCCTCTATAAATACGCAAGTAAATACGAAACACTTGTTCAGTTACCTTAAGTACAACTTAAAGATCGATGGCAGTGGATAAGAATGCAGAAGTGTTTTGGGCTGAAGCACCACAAGCGCACTAATAAACAAGGCGGCTGAATTAATGTAACTGTCTCAAGGTCAATCTGAAACTTTCCACAAGATCAAACTCCTGTAACACGCAGTTCATAATGTCACCACTTTGTATTGAGTAGATTCACTACAGCGCTTTACAACAGTCAAAGGTCATGTGAAGAAATCATTTTCTCCATCTCTGGCTTGTTATCCCATAATGTACTAGCACACGCTAGCTGTTCATTACGGAAAATGTTTCCTTACTGAAATCAATGTAAACTACACTGTTGTCGAATTCAAAATGTGTTAGCTATATATTTCAACTGTAAATGGCATGCGCTGGTGACTGAAAACATCAATGCAGGAAAACGCTTCCTGCACTGGTTTTAGTCACGCGCTCTAATTTAGCTAGCTAACAATATTCTCATCATGTATGAAGCACATGGCCTGAATGATAGATCCGTCAACTCAGGGTTTCCCGAACTCAGTTTGTTTATTCACTTCTTGATCAGCCTTGGTCAAAGAGCCCTGAGTAAAGTAGGTGCAGCCACATAGGGCTGGGTGATATGGCCAAAATATATCACATCACAGTATTTAAAATTTTAAAAACATGGTATTTGATGGTATTTTATCTTTTTGAATAATACAAATTCTTCATTTGCTTTATGAGTAGTGCGTGACCCTAGAGTGGCAACACATACATTCTCAGTGATTTCAATGGGTCTTTCTCCATTCTGATTGTTTTCTACTGTTCAATTAAACTTCCACATAAAATTATTTTCAGCATTTTCCTGCACTCATTTACACACTGCCAAGTAGGTTTGCACGATATGGGCCTTATTTTTAACCAAATGTTGCAATTGCGATTTGAAGATTAAGAGCTCAACACTTCGGTGAACTGTTGGAATCAGTGGGCACTTTGAAGTGTTGTTTGACATGACAACAAATGAAAATGCCAGGAGGAGTTATTGTGACAGGAACCAAAGTGCTAATAAGTGTTTCCTAGGAGACCCTAGAATCTTTGGCTACATAGAATTTTCTCTTTTAAATTGTTTTACTATTTATTTATTTTTTACCTTTAGTTAACTAGGCAAGTAATTTAAGAACAAATTCTTATTTACAAAAGGCCTCCTGCAGGGACAGGGGCTGGGATAAAAAATATGTGTATATATAACACATCACAACGCTACATAAAGAGAGACCTAAGACGACAACACAGCATGGCAGCAACACATGAAAACACAGCAACACCACATGGCAGCAAAACCACATGGCAGCAGAACAAAATATGGTACAAACATTATTGGGCAAAGACAACAGCACAAAGGGAAGGAAGGTAGAGACAACAATACATCACACGAAGAAGCCACAACTGTCAGTAAGAGTGTCCATGATTGAGTCTTTGAATGAAGAGATGGAGATAAAACGGTCCAGTTTTTTGCAGCTCGTTCGCTAGTTGCAGCGAACTGAAAAGAGGAGTGACCCAGGAATGTGTGTGCTTTGGGGAGCTTTAACAGAATGTGACTGGGAGAACAGCTGTTGTATGTGGAGGATGAGGGCTGCAGAAGGTATCTCAGATAGGGGGGAGTGAGGCTAAGAGGGTTTTAGAAATAAGCATCAATCTTGCGACGGGTATACAGGGATGACCAGTTTACAGAGCAGTATAGAGTGCAGTGATGAGTCCTATAAAGAGCATTGGTGGCAAATCTGATGGCCGAATGGTAAAGAACATCTAGCCGCTCGAGAGCACCCTTATCTGCTGATCTATGAAATTAAGTCTCCGTAGTCTAGCATAGGTAAGTTGTTCAGCTGAATCAGGGTTAGTTTGGCAGCTGGGGTGAAAGAGGAGCGATTACGATAGATGAAAACAAGTCTAGATTTAACCTTAGACTGCAGCTTTGATATGTGCTGAGAGAAGGACAGTGTACCATCTAGCCATACTCACAAGTACTTGCATGAGGTGACTACCTCAAGCTCTAAAATCTCATAGGTAGTAATCATACCGGTGAGGTGAGCGGCATTCTTCTTACCAAACCACATGACCTTTGTTTTGGAGGTGTTCAGAGCAAGGTTAAGGGCAGAGAAAGCAAGTTGGACAATAAGAAAGCTTTGTTGTAGAGCGTTTAACATAAAATCCAGGGAGGGGCCAGCTGAGAATAAGACTATCATCTGCATATAAATGGATGAGAGCTTCCTACTGCTTGAGCTATGTTGTTGATGTACAGTGGGGCTAAAAAGTATTTAGTCAGCCACCAATTGTGCAAGTTCTCCCACTTAAAAAGATGAGAGAGGCCTGTAATTTTCATCATAGGTACACTTCAACTATGACAGACAAAATGAGGGGGGAAAAATCCAGAAAATCACATTGTAGGATTTTTAATGAATTTATTTGCAAATTATGGTGGAAAATAAGTATTTGGTTTATTTGAAAATTACAGGCCTCTCTCATCTTTTTAAGTGGGAGAACTTGCACAATTGGTGGCTGACTAAATACTTTTTTGCCCCACTGTAAATTGAGAAGAGTGTGGGACCTAGGATCGAGCCTTGGGGGTACTCATTTGGTGACAGGTATTGGCTGAGACAGCAGATGTTCTGACTTTATACACTGCACTCTTTGAGGTAGTTAGTAAACCAGGTCAAAGACCCTTCAGAGATGCCAATACTCCTTCGCCAGACCACAAGAATGGAGTACTCTACCGTATCAAAAGCTTTGGCCACGTCAATAAAAATAGCAGCACAACATTGCTTAGAATCAAGGGCAATGGTGACATAATTTATGACCTTTAAGGCTGCAGTGACACATCCATAACCTGAGCGGAAACCAGATTGCGTACTCGAGAGAATACTATAGACTTCAAGAAAGCCAGTTGATTATTGACACGTTTTTCCAACACTTTTGATAAACAGGGCAAAATAGAATTTGGCCTATAACAGTTAGGATCAGATTGATCTCCCCCTTTAAATAAAGGACGCACTGCAGCTGCCTTCCAAAGCAATGGGAACTTCCCCAGAGAGGAGAGAGAGGTTAAAAAGGTCAGAGATAGAGTTGGTGATGATAGGGGCAGCAACCTTAACTTTTTATGGCTGCAGGGGCAGTATTGAGTAGCTTGGATGAAAAGGTGCCCATATCAAACGGCCTGCTCCTCAGTCATAGTTGCTAATATTTGCATATTATTATTAGTATTGAATAGAACACACTCTGAAGTTTCTAAAACTGTTTGAATGATGTTTGTGAGTATAACAGAACTCATATTGGCAGGCAAAATCCTGAGTTGAAATCAAAACAGGAAGTCAGAAATCTGAGCTTGTATGTATTCACCAGAGTCCCCAATGAAATCCCCTGGAGATATGAATTATGTTGCACTGCCTAGGGGTTCCACTAGATGTCAACCATCAATAGAAATTATAATGAGGCTTCCATGTTGTTGTGGGAGTGAATGAGAGCAGAATATATCGGCTGTCCATCAAGCAGCCATTTTGAGATCCCACTTTTTCATCATGGTAGTCACTTGCGTTCCATTGCTCACGAAGACAAGAAGGAATACTCCAGTTTGAACTTTATTGAAACTATATGTTAAAAACATCCTAATGATTGATTCTGTACTTAGTTTAAATGTTTCTTCGACCGGTAATATCACTTTTTGAAGTTTTTGTCCGATATATAACGCTGACCAGAATTAGCGTTTGGATATGTATACCACCATGTTGACGCCATCTTTGCGGCTGTGGTGTTTTTAAATTGAGCGCAGTCTCAGATAATTGCATGCTTTTCTTTTTCCGTAAAGTTTTTTTTAAATCTGACACAGCGGTTGCATTAAGGAGAGGTATATCTATAATTCCATGTGTATAACTATATTATCATCTACATTTATGATGAGTATTTCTGTTGAATGATGTGGCTATGCAAAATCACTTGATGTTTTTGGAGCTAGTGAATCTAACGTGCCAATGTAAACTCAGATTGAAATAAAAATATAAATATTAACTTTATCAAACAAAACATGCATGTATTGTGTAACATGAAGTCCTATGAGTGTCATCTGATGAAGATAAAATTAATCACTAACCTTGAATTATCTTTATTTCTGGTTTTTGTGAAGGCTATATTTCGCTGGAAAATGGCTGTGCTTATTGTGGTTTGGTGGAGACCTAACAATCGTTTGTAGTGCTTTCGTTGAAAAGCCTATTTGAAATAGGACACTTTGGTGGGATTAACAACGAAAATAGATTTTAAATGATATAAGACACATGTATGTTTTAGGAATTGTAATTATGAGATTTGTGTGGTTTGAATTTTGGCGCCCTCTGTTTTCACTGGTAGTTGTCATATCGATCCTGGTATCGGGATTGCAGCCATAACAGGTTAAAGAAGAAAGGGTCTAAACCATCTGACCCAGATGCTTTTTTGGGGTCAAGTGTAAGGAGCTCCTTTGGCACCTCAGACTCAGAGACCGCCTGCAGGGAGAAAGACTGAAGAGCATCGGGGATAGACGCATTAGAAGGACTGGGGGATGAGGAAATGTTGGACAGGCAAGGAGGCATGGCAGAGTCAAATAGGAATGCTGACTTAATGAAGTGGTGATTAAAGAGCTCAGCCATGTGCTCGTCAGTAACAAACACATCAACATTAAGGGACATGGGTAGCTGTGAGGAGGGTTTATTCTCCTTGTCTTTAATCGTTTTCCAGAACCTCTTGGGGTTATTAAATAGCTTCATTAAATAGTACCCGTAAAACATCCGTCTCAACGTCAACAGTGGAGAGGCGACTCCGGGATGCTGGCTTTCTAGGCAGAGATGCAAAGATAAAGCCATATTGCAGACTGGCCAATAAAAATAAAAGATTAGGATGGGCAGAGGAACTCTGCCTAGATGCCAGCATCCCTGAGTCGCCTCTTCACTGTTGACATTGAGACTGGTGTTATGCGGGTACTATTTTATTAAGCTGACCGTTGAGGAATTGTGAGGCGTCTGTTTCTCAAACTCGACACTCTACTTGTCCTCTTGCTCAGTTGTGCACTGGGGCCTCCCACTCCTCTTTCTATTCTGGTTAGAGCCCGTTTGCGCTGTTCTGTAAAGGGAGGAGTACACAGCGTAGTACGAGATCTTCAGTTTCTTGGCAATTTCTCACATGGAATAGCCTTCATTTCTCAGAACAAGAATAGATTGACGAGTTTCTGAAGAAAGTTATTTATTTCTGGCCATTTTGAGCCTGTAATCAAACCCACAAACGAGGATGCTCCAGATACTCAAGGACAGTTTATTCACTTCTTTATCAGAACGACAGTTTTCAGCTGTGCTAACATAATTGCAAAATGATTGTCTAATGATCAATTAGTCTTCTAAAATGATAAACTTGGATTAGCTAACACAACGTGCCATTGGAACACAGGAGTGATGGTTGCTGATAATGGGACTCTATACGCCTATGTAGATATTCCATTAAAAAAATAATCAGTTTCTAGCTGCAACAGTCATTTACAAGATTAACAATGTTTACACTGTATTTCTGATCAATTTGATGTTATTTAAATGGACAATACATGTGCTTTTCTTACAAAAACAAGGACATTTGTATGCATGTATGTATATATCTATACACACACACAACCTATATATACATACTCTACCGGTCACAAGTTTTAGAACACCTACTCAATTCAAGGGTTTTTCTTTATTTGTACTATTTTCTACATTACAGAATAATAGTGAAGACATCAAAACCATGAAATAACACACATGGAATCATAGTAACCAAAAAAAGTGTTTAACAAATTAAAATGTTTTATATTTGATATTCTTCGAATAGCCACCCTTTGCCTTGATAACAGCTTTGCACACTCTGGCTCTGTCGCATACTGGGTACATATTCAATGGTAGGCTGTGGAAATCCTACCATTGAATATGTACTTACCCAGTATGCGACAGAGCACACACACACACACACACACACCATTTAGCAGACACTTTTATCTAAAAGATACTTAGTCATTTGAGCATACATTTGAAGTATGGGTGGTCCCGGGACTCCAACCCACTATCCTTTTAGCGCGATGCTCTAAAAACTGAGCAACAGAGGACCACATAACATTTGGTTTTTAGTGACAGGATTTGGGCATGCATTTTGAAGCATCCTGCCATAGGCCCTACCACTCCCATTGTTTCAATAGCGGCGATGCCAAGGCTAGCTGTGGGGTAAGTAAATAAAGGCAACTAAGCCATATTCTCTATCATTTTCTCTTTGGATCAATGGATGAAACACTGTCAATAAATGTAAGTATATATACATTTTATGTACCACCCCTTTTACAGAATATACAAATTAAGTGTCATTTTGCTCAAATAACAGTCTGTTTTGGTTATTTTATTGCAGAGGACATTATTTACATGTCAAATGATGATTTGCTATGATTGTTTATTTTTCCAATAGTTTATTGGGGTCAAAATGACCCTACTTGGTAACCCATGCATGTAAAATATCAATATAGCTAACATATGAAATCCAATAAACTATCATGTTAAGGAAAACTGAGGTTTGTAATTACCTCTATTTAGTACCACTATTACTAAGTAGTAGCTTTTCTGGGGACCTCTACTGAGGCTTATAGTAACAGAACAACATAATAACATCCTTGTCCCAAGTCCTTGTTGTTGGTGTGGTGTCACCCTTCTTCATACCATGTTTCACTCCATGCCAATGGCACTGAATTGGCTAAGTATTGTGGCAAGCCAACTTCATTGCAGCATGCAAATCAAATGGGAAAAAGACTAGCTAGTTACATTGACTAGGTAACCAGCTAGCTTACTAGTTAGCTGCAATAAACAACATTTTGCTTGCCTGTAACACTGACACCAAGTACTGTTTAGTCACCTTAATCATGTAATGTCTATACACTATATGGGATCCCGAGTAGCGCAGCGGTCTAAGGCTAAGGTCTAACTTCATCTCAGTGCTTGAAGCGTCACTAGACACCCTGGTTCGAATCCAGGCTGTATCACAACCGGCCGTGATTGGGAGTCCCATAGGACAGCGCACAATTGGCCCAGCGTCGTCCGGGTTTGGCCGGTGTAGGCCGTCATTGTACATACGAATTTGTTCTTAACTGACTTGCCTAGTCAAGTAAAACGAAATTTAAAAAAGTATCGCTAGCTAGCTAATGACTTACTGCTGGGTTGATGTGTGTGTCGTGTCGGTCAGAGGGGAGAGATCAAAGCAAACACGCTCTCGATGGGACTAAGAACGACCGACACACAAACACAACGCTGGCTTTTAATAGCATAATACTTGAGGCGACATGGCTAAGTTCATCACTGTTCATCACTGAATAGTTAAGAGTAATAGACGTCTCGGCACAACAAGATAAGGGGATTGGAGAAAAGGCAAAAAGGGGGACCATGTAAACCAGCTATCCAAAACAGGCATTTACTTGCTAGCAGACGAATGTTAGTTTAGCTAGGTAGTTAGCTTGCTACTCACCCGGTATGAAGCTCCGAAATGTCTCCAAATAAAAACCTTCAAAAGGCCTCAAAATATATGTCACGTTATGCAAGGTGATAACAAAATGTCATGCTCGTTGTTTAATGTAACCATGTACGCGTACCTAGCTAGATCTAGATCCCCCTGTGTGCACGATCAATTTTACATTGAGCTGCATTGTTGGAGAAGGCTAGGCAAGCATACTGAAGCATTCTGGGACTGGGAGTTGCTGAACCTTGGACAAACTGTAGCGGTGAAGTGCTACACCTTGTGGCCATAAACGTTGTGGTTGTACTGTAATACGGAGTATGCCCACAATATGTACTGTGCAAGCTAAATCAAACAATACATCCACAAAGTCGATTTCATAATTTAAACAGATACATTATGTAAACTAAGGGGTATGTAGCAGGGGCATATTAGGCACGACAGCCTCTGACAAAAGGTCTTGACTAGTCTTTACCGATGGCACAGGGCGGGAGGTACTGTTAAAAACCCTCTCCAAATCCTAAACTATAATGGCATTAGGCTTGGCAAGTATTGAGGGAGGCAGCCAGCTGCCCATGAAAGCACATCTATCATGTTACAAAGTGAGAGGTATTAAAACTGCTCTGCTTGTAGACCATGCACACCTCTTTTGAGCAAAGGAAAATCATACATGAAGTTGATTTACTTATTTTCCATGCTTCTTCATATGTAATTAAATCTAGAATAGCATTAATAAAGTAAGCACTATGTAAAGGCTTTAAAAGTAGCCTACACCGTACAAACACAGATTAAAGGGTGTTAGTTGTCATAACCTTTGGTACAAACTAACGATGTGTACAAACTCTGGATGACAATTTATAATTTGACACGTTTATTCTGTATTGAAGCCACCGCGCAGCCATCTTGGTATTCCTCCTCAAGTGTAAAAACGTATTTCAGAAGCTATACAAATGCATTTATTATTTTCTAATTTGACAGGTTTATTCTATTACCTTTAATGCATACTTTCAAATTATGGCATGTGAGCTAAGACATAAACGATTACAAATTAAAACATTTAAAAAACTTTTTTTTAGAGCGCTAATATCGCTGTCCTCACAACTTAAATACATGTAATTGTGCCCTTGAAACATTCAATTGAAATACTGTCTAATTCCATTAATTTCTATGGACTGCTCCTTCCAGGGAGGGGCAATATGACCAATACATAGCCCAGGGTTTACATACATCGTTGGTAAAAGCACTCGGAGTATGACAAAAGAGATTGCTGCATCTAACAGCCTGCACAGTAGAGGGCGATAAAGTTCTTTATCTAGCTTGTAGTTAGCTGATATACAAATAAAAATCCCTAATAATAATAGTAATAATAATTATTATTTTTTAATTTGTATATTCATAATACAAAACAACTTACATCGCTACACCAAACATGTTTAACAAAACAAAACACAGTTATAAACAAGAAAATACTAAATACATACAAAAACATTTAATATATAAAAATTATTTTACAAAAGAACAACAAGTCTAGTGCAATTGCATTCACTCAGAAGGAATCTCATTATAATGATTCAGGAAGATGTTATTATTTTTCTTATTCACAAGGAATAATGTCTCAACAAGATCATTAAATTCAATCAAAAATATTTGTAATTTTGTTATAGAATTCTGGAATTTTTGTTTGTGTCTAAAGTATTTGGCAAAATTTTTTAATAATTCACAATAATTTCAATTGTCTTGTTATCATTGCAAAAGTAACATATTATATCCTTCATGTTAAAAACTTTGATAGTGTTCAAAAAGGTAAATAAGTATTCTGTTAGGTTTTCCCAGTTTATGTGTTGGTGGGCTAGGGTCAGTCTGTTAAATCTGGAGTATTTATCCTGTCTTATCCGGTGTCCTGTGTGAATTTAAGTATGCTCTCTCTAATTCTCTCTCATTTTCTCTCTTTCTTTCTCTTCTTTCTTTCTTTCTTTCTTTCTTTCTTTCTTTCTTTCTTTCTTTCTTTCTTTCTTTCTTTCTTTCTTTCTTTCTTTCTTTCTTTCTTTCTTTCTTTCTTTCTTTCTTTCTCTCGGAGGACCTGAGCCCTAGGACCATGCCTCAGGACTACCTGGCCTGATGACGCCTTGCTGTCCCCAGTCCATCTGGTCGTGCTGCTGCTCCAGGTTCAACTGTTCTGCCTGCGGTTATGGAACCCTGACCTGTTCACCAGATGTGCTACCTGTCCCAGACACACTGTTTTCAACTCTCTAGAGACAGCAGGAGCGGTAGAGATACTCTGAATAATCGGCTATGAAAAGCCAACTGACATTTACTCCTGAGGTGCTGACCGGTTGCACCCTCAACAACCACTGTCATTATTATTATTTGACTCTGCTGGTCATCTATGAACATTTGAACATCTTGGCCATGTTCTGTTATAATCTCCACCCGGCACAGCCAGAAGAGTACTGGCCACCCCTCATAGCCTGGTTCCTCTCTAGGTTTCTTCCTAGGTTCTGGCCTTTCTAGGGAGTTTATCCTAGCCACTGTGCTTCTACACCTGCATTGCTTGCTGTTTGGGGTTTTAGGCTGGGTTTCTGTACAGCATTTTGTGACATCATTTGATGTAAGAAGGACTTTATAAATACATTTGATTGATTATCACAGATTTACATTCATAGAACAAGTGAGTCAGATTTTCACCATCTTCTTTGCAGAAAATGCAGACATCATCATTAGCCACAAATTTGGACGACATAGAATCTTGTGTAGAATTTTAAAGTGCACTTCCTTAAATTTGTTTGGTATACAATATTTGTAAGGCATCAACCAAGACAATGTCAGGAATAAGCATGTTCCAGAAAATGTTTCCTCGAGGCGTAAGTTGGTTCCGTGAATGGGAAATTTGTCTTATGTATTTATTACAACAAGATTTCTCAAGTAAGCCAACGCCTTCCAAACTGAGATCTGGATAAGCTCTGTGATCATCACCAAAGCTAAGATGAGTTTTCATTAGTGTAGTTAGACCTCTGGGAATGGCTTTGATCACAGAAATAAACTCTCTGAAAGGAATTGGAAACTCATTCAATGTTATAAATTCTGCATATGCAAGAATATTACCCCTGTTATTGAAAACATCAAAAACAAAGTAAATATTCCTCTCATGCCAGCTAGGGTAGAACAATGATTTATTCCTTACAGATATGTTTGAATTATTCCACAAATAGCTTTATGAGTGGAAAAATTATGCAGAAAACATATTTTCCAGGACATTAAGGCTTGTTGGTGAAACCTAGCCAATTTAGTGGAATATAATTACATTTCAGTAAAAATTGAAAACCTCCACACTTATTTAACACATTGTTTGGAATGAAATACCAAATTGATTTTGTATTGACCAAACATCTTTTCAACCAATTGATCTTGAAAGTGTTATTTATGTCAACAAAATGCAATACTTCCAGACCTCCTTCAGCTCTTTAATTTGAGAGGACTGACATTTTAGTATGTGAGATTTATTTTTGTAGATGAAGTCAAGAAAGGTCTTGTTGATCTCTTTAGAGGTAGAGGGATTTATTAATAAAGATAATGAGGGGTACACAAAGCGAGACAGTCCATCTGCCTTGGACAGAAACTCCCAAGTATAGACAGATACCTTGTAATTATAAAAAAATATTCTTGGATTTCTTAATTTTAGGAGTGGCATTTATATGTTGTCTAAGTGTTTTTTTGACAGATGTATTCCTAAATATTTAACATAGTCGTTCACAGGAATCTTTTCTGTCTTTATCACCAGAGTCATATAAACATAAGATTTTACACGTAGAAACGTTCAGTTTTAATCCAGATGCAATAGAGAATGTGGCGATGAAATACCCGTAAGAATATCCCTGTTGTCGCACTATTGATGACGTCAGGAATGAGAAAATATTCGACAACATGGAGAAGAAACATGTGTCAGCTTTTGAATTGTACCAAAATGCGCTATTAGCATCGACTCCTGAAGTTAAAACATCATCTGTGAAGGTACTTTGGGTTATGTTATTACTACTGGTGTTTACTCGCTTCCAATTTCAGGCTATGTTTTTTTTTTGTGTCCTATTTTGCCGGCAAACGTCAACTGTGTTGACAAATCAACTGAAGTAGCTAGCAAATTGATGTATTTGGAAGTTGGCGTCTTCCATAATGTGTATATAAGTAAGGAACATCTGTTTAATATACTATTGCAATATGCATCTGAGCAATTGACTGTTGATTGCCTAATACCATTTCATGCCTGACTGCCTCTGCCTACTGGATGCTTTTGTAGATCACAGCAAAGAAGCAGAAGGAAAATGGTATCCAGACCCCCAAATCCATCAAAAAGACCAAAAGGAAACAGATGGGCAAGCAGGTCATAAAAGCGGCACAGAGAGAGGAGACGGTGGAGAGACTGGCAGAGGTTAGTTTGGGGCATCAGCATATAGCCTATGTAATTGTTTGACGGTGGTTCCCTGGGTTTTTCAGTCATTGTATGTGTTTGAGATAAACTACATTGTATTCAGACTGAGCAGATTCGCTGCTCCACAATCACTTTGCATCCCAAATAGCTCAACTGATTGTGATCAATATAAGCTATTCTGTGCCTCGCTGGTCAAACTGAACCCCTTAAACATGCTGATTGTCTGGTTGCATGCAGGAGGTACAGTGTGGAGAGATTAGCGGAGTGGCACTAGATTCTCTGCTGGGTGACCTGGCTAAAGTCAGCAACAGCAGGGTGAGAGCCAGCAAACTTTTCCAGTGGCTCATCCACCCAATTCCCTCCAAGAGTTTCTTCAGGTAATGATATCAGTGTAGCTTTTCACAGTACAGTATTGTAGTCGATTGCACAGGAAGATATCCTTTGTTAACTGTTGACTTCCTTGATCTTATAGAGATGCATGGGAAAAGAAGCCAGTTTTGATCAAACGTCAGAATCCAGACTATTATACGGGACTGTTTTCCACAGCAGAGTTTGATCGCATTTTAAGACGGGTAAGGTGTCACGACTAGCTACACATCTTCTGTGTTTAGTGTCATTTTTGTTGCTCAAATAAGGTTTTTCCTATTGATATTTTCAGGATGACGTTCAGTATGGGGTGAACCTGGATGTCACCAGCTACAGAAATGGCAAAAGAGAGACACACAATCCTCCAGGGAGGGCTCTCCCATTCACTGTATGGGACTTCTATGAGGTAAAAAGCCAAGTGAAAGTCTACTGTTTGTCAAGTTTCATTTACAAAGTGTGAGCAAGTGTTGGTTAAATCATACCAATGGCCGTGTAACATGTTTTAGTTAGAAGTCCTTAGTACCTCAACATAATATTGAAACCCAACCTGTTGTCTTCCATGTTTTCCAGAGTGGTTGCTCGCTGCGTATGCTTAACCCCCAGGCCTTCTCCTCCACTGTGTGGAATGTGCTGTCCATCCTACAGGAGCACTTTGGCAGCATGGCAGGAGCCAACATGTGAGTCACCCTCTCTGACAATCTATCTGACCAGTGAGATGCTCTCACACAACATTGAAAGTTATTGAACATGCATGGGACAGTGAACATCATTTCCTCCTGGGAGGACAAACTATTCTGTTGTATTCTTACCGCATGCTGATGCACTTCCTCATGACATTTCAGTAAAAATTTATTTTGCGTCCCCAGGTATTTGACACCTCCAGGAACACAGGGCTTTGCTCCACATTACGATGATATTGAGGCCTTTGTGGTTCAGCTGGAAGGGAAGAAGCACTGGAGAGTTTACAACCCCAGGTGACTAGTTTCTCAGTACAATTCCCAAAAAGGTGATCAGCACCATCACACCATTTTGAACTTGATTCATGTCAGTAAACTCTGCTGAGAAACAAATACATTTTGTGGGATGTGTGTTTCCTGTCACTTTTCAGGTCAGAAAATGAGGTCTTGCCTGTCGTTTCCAGTCGTAAGTAATCTTTTGTCCACTGTTGTGCCTATGAATAGACAATAAGCATGACAGATCACTCCCCTGTACCTCAGGCTCATTCCTTACAGATGGCTTGGTATTGCTCTTCCAGCTAACTTTAGCCACTCAGAGATCGGGAAGCCCATCATGGAGGCAGTCCTGGAGGCTGGGGATCTCCTCTACTTCCCCCGAGGGTTCATCCACCAGGGGGACTGCCTGTCGGATGCTCACTCCCTCCACATCACTGTCTCATCTTACCAGAGGAACAGTTGGGGAAACTTACTGGCAAAGGTTTGTTATTAACCTGCGTAATCCTATGCATTCCTTGTATGGGACATTGTCCAGTTCTTTGTCTAATTTTGTATCATTAAATACATTTACACTTTGAGTAAGAAAACAACTGAAAATATTGCAGGATATACAATATGGCATGTCCATACCAAAAAATGCATTTACTTGTAAGTATAGGCTTGTATTGTGTACGATGTAGAACATGATCTCTTTGACAGGTGGTACCAGCAGCCCTAGAGATGGCCATGGAGGAGGATGTGGACTTCAGAGGAGGCCTGCCTGTGGATTACCTGACATACATGGGGGTGCAGAACTCAGACAAGGTACTTCAGATGCCACCATTTCTGTGCCTGGTTTCCAATGTACAATCAACCTTGAAGCACCCACCCTCAGCAGGGGTGTGTTTAGAAAGAAACGCTACAGAGCTGACGCCTATGCCCCGTTGCGAAGAACATCTGTTCTGCAAAATCTATTTCTACTGGAACATACTGTAACGTCGCACCCTCGTAACGGCCCTCAATCTACCTGTGCACGTATAGGAGGATCCACGCAGGGCCCAGTTCCTATCCAGAATAGAGGGTCTGATGAAGAAGCTATCAACCTTTGCCCCTGTGGATGCTGCTGTGGATCAGAAAGCTAGGGGCTATCTCCATGACTGTCTCCCCCCGATGCTCACCGCAGGTACCACAAGGTTTTACTTGAAATTGTGATAGGTGGTTGTTTTTACCTTCAGTTGAAACCACTTATTGCAAGTCACTGTGTATAATAGTTGTTAAATGACTCAATGTAAATATTTACTCTAAAATGTCACATTTTAAAGTGACTGTGACTCCGACAGTTTAAATGATGATTATCCACAGAGGAAAGGGCCAGCAGTGTCCAGGGAGCTCCTTCCAGGTGGGAGAATGGAGAGCCGGTAGACATGGGTGTGGCCATTAGAGGCCAGATCAGAGTCAGACTTGTCCGTTCTGGAATCGCCAGGTAGCTCTCAGCATTAAACACAAAAGCATGGCTATAAATGGTTGACCTTTCCAGAAAAGATGACTTTCCTTTGTGCCCCTGCAGGTTATGCAGTGATGGAGAAGCAGTTTGGCTTTACTACACTGCTGACAACTCCAGAGTCTACCACAAGGAGGAGCCCAAGAGTGTTGAAATAAAAGCAGAGGTATGAATGTTTGGGTCTCTGTAATTGCCTTGCTAATATAGCAGTGACGTGTGCCTGTCTGATATGGTGCACTGCAGTGATGACCTTTGATGCAACTCTTTCAGCACACCGATGCCATGGAGTTTCTGATCCATGCATATCCAAAGTTTGTGACAGTGGGCAGTTTGCCATGCAAGTTGGCTGAGGACAAGGTGTGTTTCCTCAACATGTTATGCAACATTGCATGCTTTCTTCTGCATAAAGTCTAACCACATATGCAGCTCTGTAGTGCATGGTCAAGCCTTGATGATATACAGTGTTGGTCTCTGCACTGCAGTTTTCTTAGATGTAATTCCCTGCTCTTCCAGGTGTCCTTGGCTGAGCTGCTGTTTAAGAGAGGGCTTATTCACACTGCAGAACCTCTGCAGCAATCCTGAAGAGTTTCAAAATAAATGTCTGCCATGCCAGCATCATTCACTTCACTATTATGTGTAGGTAGAATTGTTCCGATTTTTAGGACAGCGGTCATTAACTCAGTCCATCAGCATTGCCCTCTACAACAAATTCATCTAAAATCTTCAAAAACTGTTAGTAATAGAGCTGACATAGCTATTTTACAATGTTACCCTTGTTCAGTAAGTATTGAATTAAACTTACTTGCATATTGGTGTAAAACACTCCTTGTTTGTGTGTGTTGTTAATGTCCAACTTTGTCTTATTGCTATAGTTGTGTATACTTAAATCACAAATGAATGACGAGGTTAAGATGACAACGGGGCATGTTTATTGGTTGATACAGTGACTGAAACGTATCGGGGTGCTTGATTTGAAGACCATCCAGAAAATGTAAATCACAACAGGAGATGTGACTAATGCACAATAAATATTCCACGACAGGTGGGTCTACTTCCAGGTGACTTCCTCGCCAGGCTTCAGCTCCCTTTTTTATAGAGGAGAAAATTCAGAGAACCATTAGAACCCACTTAGATTATTTCTAGGAATGTATGCTTTAATGTCTAGATACTGTCATGCCTGATAAACACTGGGACCAAGCTATACTGGCCTGGTTTCACATCCACTACAGTTGCTTGAAAATAAATCTGTGCCAGCACAGTATGGTTTGCATCTATAGTATCTGTGTGGGTGCTGCAGATTTATACCTGCTGTACAATGCGCTTTTGTTCCTGAAAGCGGTCAGCTTCTGGTCCTGTGCTCTGTCCATGTAGATCCCGATAACAAAGCCAAGGGGGACAAATATGTTAACCCAATGGTCACGCATCAGGGCAGCAAAGTTCACCATACTTCCTGTTGGTGACAAAGCACACGTTTTTAGTTTACTGTATGCAACCAAATTGTATTAAAAAAATCTTTGGTGCAGCATAAGTTAGCATACCAGTCTTTCTGATGTCAATTTCATAAGCAGTTGTTAAAGGATGAACGTCATAACATTTGGCAGTCAATTAGCTAGCTACAGTAGTTTAATCTAGCAAATTTGTCAAATTGCACATTTGCTAAATTCTAGAAATAGCTACAATACCAGCCAAACGTTTGGACACCTACTCATTCAAGGGTTTTTATTTACCATTTTCTACAATGTAGAATAATAGGAGACATCAAATAAAACATATGGAATCATGGAGTAACCAAAAAAAGTGTTAAATCAAAATATTTTATATTTGAGATTCTTCAAAGTAACCACCCTTTGCCTTCATGACACTCTTGGCATTCTCTCAACCAGTTTCATGAGGTCATCACCTGGAATGAATTTAAATTAACATGTGTGCCTTAAGTTAATTTGTGGAATTTCTTTCCTTCTGAATACGTTTTAGCTAATCAGTTGTGTCAAGGAAGGGTTGGTAAACAGAAGATGCCCTATTTGGTAAAAGACAATCCATATTATGGCAAGAACAGTTCAGATAAGCAAAGAGAAACGACAGTCCATCACTTTAAGACATGAAGATCAGTCAATCCAGAAAATTAATAACTTTGAAATTCAGTTGCAAAAACCACATTGGCTAACCGGGCTGCCTGCATTGTGTCCCACCACCCACCAACCCCTCTTTTACACTACTGCTACTCTCTGTTCATCATATGCATAGTCACTTTAACCATATCTACATGTACATACTACCTCAATCAGCCTGACTAACTGGTGTCTGTATGTAGCCTCGCTACTATTATTTTCAAATGCCTTTTTACTGTTTTCTTTCTTTCTTTACTTACCTATTGTTCACCTAATACCTTTTTTTGCACTATTGGTTAGTGTCTGTAAGTAAGCATTTCACTGTAAGGTCTACTACACCTGTTGTATTCGGCACACGTGACAAATAAACTTTGATTTGATGGGTCCAAATTTGAGATTTTTCCAACTGCTGTGTCTTTGTGAGATGCAGATTAGGTGAACGGATGAGCTCCGCATGTGTGGTTCCCACCGTGAAGCATGGAGGAGGTGGTGTGGGGATGTTTGGTGGCGACACTGATTTATTTAGAATTTAAGGCACACGTAACCAGCATGTCTACCACAGCATTCTGCAGCGATATGCCATCCCATCTGGTTTGCAGATAGTGGGACTTATTTGTTTTCAACAGGACAATGCCCCAACACCTCCAGACTGTGTAAGGGCATTTTGACCTCAACCCAATTGAGATGGTTTGGGATGAGTTGGCCTGCAGAGTGAAGGAAAAGCAGCAAACAAGTGCTCAACATATGTGGGAACTGCAACACGGTTGGAAAAGCATTCCAGGTGAAGCTGGTTGAGAGAATGCAGACTGTGCAAAGCTGTCAAGGCAAATGGTGGCTACTATATACTTAATTTTATCAACAGTGTTTCATCCATTGATCCTAAGAGAAAATGATAGAGAATATGGCTTAGTTGCCTTTACTTACCCCACAGCTAGCCTTAGCATCGCTGCTATTGAAACAATGGGAGTGGTAGGGCCTATGACAGGATGCTTCAAAATGCATGCCCAAATCCTGTCACTAAAAACCAAATGTTATGTGGTCCTCTGTTGCTCAGTTTTTAGAGCATCGCGCTAAAAGGATAGTGGGTTGGAGTCCCGGGACCACCCATACTTCAAATGTATGCTCAAATGACTAAGTATCGTTTAGATAAAAGTGTCTGCTAAATGGTGTATATATATATATATATATATATAAACACAGTGCCCTCGGAAAGTATTCAGACCCCTTGACTTTTAACACATTTCCACTGCCGACCATTGAATATGTACCCAGTATGCAACAGAGCCAAGAGTGTGCAAAGCTGTCATCAAGGCAAAGGGTGGCTATTTGAATAATCTCAAATATATTTGGATTTGTTAAACACTGTTTTTGGTTACCACATGATTCCGTATGTGTTAGTTCATAGTTTTGATGTCTTCACTTATATTACAATGTGTAAAATAGTACAAATAAAGAAACCTCATGGAATGAGGTGTCCAAACTTGACTGGTACTGTATATCAACTGGTTACCATAGATAGCAGTTGTGGTCACAAACTATCAGCAAATATTCCATTTCTGACAAGAATGAGTGTATTTGCTCAAATCTAGAAATAGCTAGCTATATCAGCTGGTTATCATAGCTAGTTTGTGTCCACAACTGCATCAGCAAATACATTCATTCCGGTAGCTACCGGTAAATATTTTTTTTTAAACTAGCTAATAGCTATCGTTGAAATTATTACCATATATATCTGTGTTATTAATCTAAACCAGCAAGCTAGCTGACAAGCATGGACTCAATAGGACCAGCTAACATCGTTAGCTCGCAAACAATATGCCTCGATTCTTCACACAATAATTCTACAGTATGTTGCAATTGAATTATATATATATATTTTAAGTATTGCACTGCTATAGAAATGCTTATAACGACGTCAAACTAATAACGAATTTATAGGAAGGCATAAAAAAAGTGACATTTTACCTCGTCTTGGCCTTCGACTTCTCTTGCTCACTGGCTCTCAGAGGACGTTGGACCCTACCACCTGCTCTAAAATGGTGTTGTTGCCTTTTAACAAAAATGAATCATTAAAAATCACTGTTTAATTCAATATGACTTCAACTTCAGAATATTAGAAAATTCGTCTGGGGGATAATTTCAATGTAAAAAAACGGGTGCTGTCTTCTTTGAAAATAAAAGTTATTCTATTCACGATGCGATAAATATGACTTGATGGTACCTCCCCAGTGACCTCTCACATTTTCAGCGGCAAGCTTCCGCTTCATTGAAAGACGTGTTGACAATCGTTGCTGAAAATGCCGTAATGTTAGACTGTTCATGTTATTGATTTCTTTGCTCAGTTTTTGTGAAATATTATATAGCACTTTATGGTATGTTACTCTATGGCCCATTTTTATAGGACAATTAGTCTGATGGCCAACTTAGCATGCTAGCTAACGTTAGCTAGCATGGACTGCAAACAGAATAGGTAGCATGGCTTCTCTAACTAGTTCTGTATGATGAGTAGTGTTAAGAATTGCTGTGTAAGTGTATCATGTCCATGTACCGTTCATGGACCATGTCTGTTCACATTATTATAAAGATCAGACCTGCAGACCTGTTCGTCGTCAGTCATATTTTTTGCATGTGAAAGTGGCTTGAAATATATAGCCATCTTGTTGATAACTAGGTAATGGTCTTGTCCCTGCAGTATGACAGCTGAGGAGAATGACTTCTATTATCAAACTGACCGCTGTGTCAGGGGTGCAGGAGGAGTCTGCCCTCTGCTACCTGCTGCAGGTGGATGAGTTCCGCTTCCTCCTGGACTGTGGCTGGGATGAGAGCTTCTCTATGGACATTATTGATGCCATGAAAAGGTAGAACACACATCATCTAAGCCAGTAGTTCTCAATGGGGTACATGGCCTATCCAAAGGGAGTACTTGGTAAGACTCAGAACATAGGCCTAATGATTGGTTACACATGAAGGGGCACATGTGCAGAGCAAAATGTGATTGGAGGTACGGATTGAGAATCACTGATCTACACTATCTAGACATTGTCTTTGATTCCTGAAGTCTACAACTAGAACTTATCCCTGTCAATCAGATCTCTTACGGGCCATTCCACTTCTCAATAGGTATGTCCACCAGGTTGATGCGGTGCTCCTCTCCCACCCTGACCCCCTGCACCTGGGGGCTCTGCCCTACGCCGTGGGCAAGCTGGGCCTCAACTGCCCCATCTACGCCACCATCCCCGTCTACAAGATGGGTCAGATGTTCATGTATGACCTGTATCAGGTAAAGGCAGGGGTGTGTTAACCTGGTCCCAGATCTGTTTGTGATGTCTTGCCAACTCAGCAGGACAGCACAAACCCATCTGGGACCAGGCTAGGGGATGTGGGTGATGTCCTATTGAACAAGAGGTGACCGTGCACTGTAAAACTATTCTCACAATTGGGATCTGTTGTTTTGGTAGTCGCGCAACAACACAGAGGACTTCAACCTGTTCACCCTGGATGATGTAGACTGCGCTTTTGATAAAATCCAGCAGTTGAAGTACTCCCAGATTGTAAATCTGAAAGGTCAGTAAAACATGTATCAGTCTTACATAGTGATTGAATGATCATATTTCTATTGAGTAACCTCCTTGTTATAGCTCAAACAACCTTTTTACTCTTCTGGACAGGGAAAGGACATGGTCTGTCCATCACTCCACTTCCTGCTGGTCACATGATCGGTGGGACCATCTGGAAGATTGTGAAGGATGGGGAGGAGGAGATTGTTTACGCGGTGGACTTCAACCACAAGCGAGAGATGTGAGTAGAGACTGGATAGTGCATGTTTATTTTGCTGCTGAACCTTCAAGGTACAGTACATGACCAAAAGTATGTGGACACCTGTTCTTCGAACATCACATTCCAAAATCATGGGCATTATTATGGAATTGGCCTCATCAATTTGAAACAGCTACGCGGCAATAATGACCTGACCTGTGTCCCATAATGAACCTGTATTTCATATAGAACCTGGCTAATAAAGGCTAGCCATCTTTTAAATTAGCATGTCCTTGCAGGGCTTGACATTCAGGCACACTACATGATCAAAAATATGTGGAGACCTGCTCATCAAACATAATTTAATTTCAAAATCATGGGCATCAATATGAAGTTGGTCCCCCAACATATTGTAAATCTTTCCTCCAGCCACCTGAATGGGTGTACATTGGAGTCGGTGAGTCGTCCCTCTCTGCTCATCACAGACTCCTTTAACGCTACATACGTGCAGCCGCGTCGCAAACAAAGGGACGAGCAGCTTCTCAGTAAGTTAATCAACTCTCACTCATGTGTGCAGTAATGCTATCCTGATCACAAATATTTTTATGCTGTCTTGCCAACTCCTGTGGTTACTGTCACATCATGGCCATGGCTAGACAGCACAAAAAGATCTGGGCCCAGGCTACAGTAATACCTAAACGTTGAATATTAAAAAAATGTCTAACCCGCCAATCATTTCCCCCTTCAGCCAATGTGATGGAGACGCTACGTGGTGACGGCAACGTGCTGATTGCCGTGGATACGGCAGGCCGTGTGCTTGAGCTGGCTCAACTGCTGGACCAGATCTGGAGGACGAAGGACGCCGGTCTCGGGGTCTACTCTCTGGCCCTGCTCAACAACGTCAGCTACAACGTGGTGGAGTTCTCCAAGTCTCAGGTCTCGGCCACACGCATACCCTTTTCATTACATGGTCACACAGTACCAGACAATCTTTAAAACAGTTTTAAGTGTTTGTTTCAGCCTGCCTGCAGTGCCAGATGGGTGGGGTTTGCACTTTTGGGACTGTTCCATTGGTTCAGTTGCACCGTGCAAGCTCAGTGAAGCAGAGCTAAAGTATTTGAAAGATCTCATATAATATTTGAACCCAGGTCTCTAGCTCACTCACCATGAGGAGATGTGATCAACTTTGTGCTAATGTTCACTTTTCAATAGTGCTCACTGCTCGGTCATACATTTTGTGAAAAATATTACAATGATTGACTTTTGTGGGATGGATTTAATCTTTTTCTCAATGTTGTTGTAACACACGGCGCATGTCCTGCTAATATTGTGTGATTATCCTGTCATTGTAATAGGCACGTTAACAAGAGATGTGATTCTGCCTGTTATATTCTCCCCCTACAGGTGGAGTGGATGAGTGACAAGCTGATGCGTTGCTTCGAGGACAAGCGCAACAACCCTTTCCAGTTCCGCCACCTGTCCCTGTGCCACAGCCTGGCCGACCTAGCACGTGTGCCCAGCCCCAAGGTGGTGCTCTGCAGCCAGCCCGATCTGGAGTCTGGCTTCTCCCGCGAGCTCTTCATCCAGTGGTGCCAGGAGGCCAAGAACTCAGTGATCCTCACCTACCGCACCACGCCTGGCACCCTGGGCCGCTACCTCATCGATAACCCCGGGGAGAAGATGCTAGACCTGGAGGTGAGACTAGGACAGGGGGCGGCAACTAGGTTTTCCTTCGGGGGAATTTTTCTGGGCTAGTAATCAACGGGTCAGAACATAATTAGTATATTAGCAGCCCAATTCATAGGCCTACACTACAAATTGGACACCATTGGTCCAATGCAGCCATTTTAATCTCAATATAAAATAATTTCTGGGTAACAATAAGTACCTTACTTAGAGTGTTTTCAATTAAAATGGTCAAACAGAAACAAGTTTAGTTTCTCAGCAAAGGGCAATTTCTCAAGCAAGAAGTTTGCTATGACTGTTTGGGAGTGGTCTGTGTAGGGAGGGAAAGACTGAACATTTGCTGTTATTGGCTGTTATTGAGGTTTGGAACGTTCTTCTTGGTCTATTAACTAATTTGCCTCTTGGTGATATCACCATTGATGGCCAAAACTACCTCCCACCTTAAACAGGAATAAAGTTTGAAACAGCTCTGACACTAAAAGGGCATTATCATCATTTTCACAGTATTATTCCAACCTCACAGTGTATATAAAGCATCACGATTTTGACTGCACTGGGCCTTTAACACATCTGGTTAGTATAATGGACATAAATAAACGCAACATGCAACAATTTCAAAGATTTTATTGAATTAAAGTTCATATATGGAAATCTGTCAATTTTAAATAAATACATTTGGCCTAATCTATGTATTTCACATGACTGGGAATACAGATATACATTTATTGGTCACAAATAGCTTAAAAAAAGGTAGGGGCGTAGATCAGCGAACAAGGGAATATCTGGTGTGACCATCATTTACCTCATGCAGTGTGACACTCCTTTGCATAGAGTTGATCAGGCTGTTGATTGGTGCCTGCTCTTCTTCAATGGCTGTGTGAAGCTGCTGTATATCAGCTTCCAGGAATTGTGTACAGATCCTTGCAACCATTGGGCTGTGCATTATCATGCTGAAACATGAGGTGATGGCGGCTGATGAATGGCACAACAATCGGCCTCAGGATCTCTGTCACGGTATCTCTGTGTATTCAAATTGCCATCAATAAAATGCAGTCGTGTTCGTTGTCTGTAGCTTATGCCTGCCCATACCATAACCACACCACCACCACCATGGTGCACTCTGTTCACAACATTGACATCCGCAAACCACTCGCCCGCATGTCCCGATACATGTGGTCTGCGGTTGTACAGTCGGATGGATGTACTGCCAAAACTTCTAAAACAATGTTGGAGGGCGGCTTATGGTAGTGAAATGCACATTAGATTCTCTGGCAACAGGTCTGGTGGACATTCCTCCTGTCCGCATGCCAATTGCACGCTCCCTCAAAACTTGAGATGTCTGTAGCACAGACATACAACTGCACATTTTAGTGGCCTTTTTTATTGTCCCCAGCACAAGGTGCACCTGTGTAATGATCATGCCATTTAATCTGCTTATTGATATGCTTACTAACAGGGATGTGAAGAAATTTGTTTTCCACATTTGAGAGCAATAAGATTTGAGCATATGGAACACTTGTGGGATCTGGCAGCTCTTGCTGCTTTTTATATTTTTGTTAAGTGTCTATAGTCAATTCAATGACAATAACATAATCATTTCTATCTGATTACACTGATATAATCAACAATGTCTTTACTAAATTCGTTTTTAAAATATATTTTTATGCGTTGATTGGGGTGAATCATCTTGCAATCAAGAGAAAACGACGCTCTCAAAACAAAGGTGGCTAATGAAAATAGAAGTTTAAGGGAAGACTGGGCCCAGAAATATGCATTCTTACCATATTTCTCCAATGTCGAACCAGAGTGTCTTTTTTTTTGCTACAAAACTGTTGCTTTTTGCAAATAATGACGTCTGGGACATCCTTATGACTCTAAGCATGGTAGCCTACTTTTTTCAAAAGTAAACTTTCCACTCAGACAGCATCCCGACAGATGCAGAAAATGTTTAGCTTAGAGTGACAGGATAGCAAATTCGTTTTTTTTTGTCTCTTTCGAATATAGGTCGTAGCACAGCTTCAAAATGTCATAGCGAGAAACCATATGCGTCAGTCAGATATTTTGCGTGCATTTTATAAAGCTTGTCTGTAATGTAAGGCACCAGTGTTGAGCATCGTTATAGAACGCTTTATGTAATCGGGGTCCTTTTTTATTATTTCATTTCAAAAGATTATATAAAAAAAATATTATATTATATATATTATTATATAGAATATTTGCAAAGGCATTCCTGTGATTTGGCTGGAGGAATGGGAAGAAGGAATATGGAATGGCATCAAACACATAGAAACCGTGTTTGATACCATTCCTCTCATTCTGCTCCAGCCATTACCACAAGTCCGTCCTCCCCAATTCAGGTGATATACCTCCTATGATATACAGTGCCTTGCGAAAGTATTCGGCCCCCTTGAACTTTGCGACCTTTTGCCACATTTCAGGCTTCAAACATAAAGATATAAAACTGTATTTTTTTGTGAAGAATCAACAACAAGTGGGACACAATCATGAAGTGGAACGACATTTATTGGATATTTCAAACTTTTTTATCAAATCAAAAACTGAAAAATTGGGTGTGCAAAATTATTCAGCCCCTTTTACTTTCAGTGCAGCAAACTCTCTCCAGAAGTTCAGTGAGGATCTCTGAATGATCCAATGTTGACCTAAATGACTAATGATGATAAATCCAATCCACCTGTGTGTAATCAAGTCTCCGTATAAATGCACCTGCACTGTGATAGTCTCAGAGGTCCGTTAAAAGCGCAGAGAGCATCATGAAGAACAAGGAACACACCAGGCAGGTCCGAGATACTGTTGTGAAGAAGTTTAAAGCCGGATTTGGATACAAAAAGATTTCCCAAGCTTTAAACATCCCAAGGAGCACTGTGCAAGCGATAATATTGAAATGGAAGGAGTATCAGACCACTGCAAATCTACCAAGACCTGGCCGTCCCTCTAAACTTTCAGCTCATACAAGGAGAAGACTGATCAGAGATGCAGCCAAGAGGCCCATGATCACTCTGGATGAACTGCAGAGATCTACAGCTGAGGTGGGAGACTCTGTCCATAGGACAACAATCAGTCGTATATTGCACAAATCTGGCCTTTATGGAAGAGTGGCAAGAAGAAAGCCATTTCTTAAAGATATCCATAAAAAGTGTTGTTTAAAGTTTGCCACAAGCCACCTGGGAGACACACCAAACATGTGGAAGAAGGTGCTCTGGTCAGATGAAACCAAAATTGAACTTTTTGGCAACAATGCAAAACGTTATGTTTGGCGTAAAAGTAACACAGCTCATCACCCTGAACACCTCATCCCCACTGTCAAACATGGTGGTGGCATCATGGTTTGGGCCTGCTTTTCTTCAGCAGGGACAGGGAAGATGGTTAAAATTGATGGGAAGATGGATGGAGCCAAATGCAGGACCATTCTGGAAGAAAACCTGATGGAGTCTGCAAAAGACCTGAGACTGGGACGGAGATTTGTCTTCCAACAAGACAATGATCCAAAACATAAAGCAAAATCTACAATGGAATGGTTCAAAAATAAACATATCCAGGTGTTAGAATGGCCAAGTCAAAGTCCAGACCTGAATCCAATCGAGAATCTGTGGAAAGAACTGAAAACTGCTGTTCACAAATGCTCTCCATCCAACCTCACTGAGCTCGAGCTGTTTTGCAAGGAGGAATGGGAAAAATTTCAGTCTCTCGATGTGCAAAACTGATAGACATACCCCAAGCGACTTACAGCTGTAATCGCAGCAAAAGGTGGCGCTACAAAGTATTAACTTAAGGGGGCTGAATAATTTTGCACACCCAATTTTTCAGTTTTTGATTTGTTAAAAAAGTTTGAAATATCCAATAAATGTCGTTCCACTTCATGATTGTGTCCCACTTGTTGTTGATTCTTCACAAAAAAATACAGTTTTATATCTTTGTTTGAAGCCTGAAATGTGGCAAAAGGTCGCAAAGTTCAAGGGGGCCGAATACTTTCGCAAGGCACTGTACCTGCAGAATGATCTGCATGTCATTGTGTCAGTATGGAGAAAATACTGCAGAATGATCTGCATGTCATTGTGTCAGTAAGGAGAAAATACTGCAGAATGATCTGCATGTCATTGTGTCAGTAAGGAGAAAATACTGCAGAATGATCTGCATGTCATTGTGTCAGTAAGGAGAAAATACTGCAGAATGATCTGCATGTCATTGTGTCAGTAAGGAGAAAATACTGCAGAATGATCTGCATGTCATTGTGTCAGTATGTCATTGTGTCAGTAAGGAGAAAATACTGCAGATGATGATCATTGTGTCATGTCAGAATGATCTGCATGTCATTGTGTCAGTAAGGAGAAAATACTGCAGAATGATCTGCATGTCATTGTGTCAGTAAGGAGAAAATACTGCAGAATGATCTGCATGTCATTGTGTCAGTATGGAGAAAATACTGCAGAATGATCTGCATGTCAGTGTGTCAGTATGGAGAAAAAACTGCATGAAACCTTCTTTCCTCTTCAGTTAACACATACTCACTCTCATAAACACACAACTCTCTCTCTCTCTCTCTTTCACATACACACACTGCTTCCAATTTTCCAAACGTTAAGACACCAAACAGAATGTAAGGAGGACCAGATAAACATAGATGTTTGATATAGTTTATGCTTACATTAGTTAGGCCTTATATGAATTATACCTTTTCCTTTCTTCCTGTGCCAATCAAATTTGCCTAAACCTACTGTCAAGTTACCAGGTTGTTAGCTAGCTCGGTTACATGACTGAACACTGTTATCAAACCAATAATTAACGACCCGGGATTAGTTTAAAACGGCCTGCGACATGGTTTGTGAAAAGATGTCAAATGCGCGCGAACCCCGATGGAAAGAATAAAAGGCATCTCTGTTAATATGGGTCTTATTTTTGTAATGTTTAGGCTAGAGACAAGGCGTTTTCTTTTTGCTGTAAAGCTGCAAACATGCTTGTCGCAAAGCGGTGCTCCATTTTCCCTCCCTGACACTCCGAGTCTGCATGACAGTGAGCTTGCAAAGTCTACTCAGACTGGTCCGTGCTCTTTGTTATAACAGGCGATGAAATGATACAATGTATCAGCTTTGCGCACTAATCCAATGTAACAAATGTACAATTCTAACAACAAAAGACTCATAAGGGTCTGGGTCTGCATCCCTGCTCGCCATCGCGGTTCAATTATATTGGGGGTAAATAAAACAGACGGAGGAATAGACGCGCGGACAGAGTGAAGCAGGTGAGTGAGCACTGGTAGGGGATGCGGCTGGCTGGTTCCAGCTGACACAGGTGATATGCGCTTGAAAGGGAAGTGGATATTGGACCTGCATATACAAGTGGCTGTTGCTTCAATTCAACTGAATTTATAAACCAAACTAACTTTCTAAACATGTTATAACCGGCACCAGCAGGTTCTTAATATCGGTAGGGCTGAAAAAGTTGGTAGTATCATATGAAATGGTACTACAGTATTCTATAATGTTATTGTAAGTGTCATGACGTTTTGGTACCTTGATATTACACCATGGTACACCAGCACAACCTGGCACGCTTGCCTTATTAGTTGACTGTCTCTTGCACTCTCTCCTCATGGATTGAAGTTCAAATTTAACTTTTGCATTATTTTGGCGGGGTAACTTCTTCTTGGGACATTACATTTGGATCCGATACTATTTGGGGAACCCAAAAAAATAGAAGAGCAGCTGTGCGGCCATTTTGGCTCCAACTGATAGCTTTTTGGATTTATTTATTTTGGTGCAGCATCTCCCTAGGGCTCTTCCTGTCTCTGTTTCCGTCTCAACTCAAGCGTGGAACAGCTTGATGTGTCACTGGCATTCGCACTGTTTCCCCCCTTTTTTTTCTCCATTTCATTTTCTTGTCATGTTGACAGATTAGAAAACGGGTGAAGCTGGAAGGCAGGGAGCTGGAAGAATACCTGGAGAAAGAGAGAATGAAGAAGGAAGCTGCTAAAAAACTTGAACAAGAAAAAGAGTGAGTCACTGACACTGTTTGTGTGTTTTGGGCCTCAACTTATTTACAATATTTGGGCACCGTGAATAATATTCCCAGACATGGGTATTGTTCTGTGTGTGTGTTACGCGCATGTGTGCGTGGAGGACATACTATACAGATTCATGAAGTTGGTCTCCGGGAACGAAGATGTTTGTTTTTGAGATGAAGAAACACAGCAAGATTGTGTGTGTGTGAGTCTAATATATTTGTGTCTTTCAGGGTGGATGTGGACTCCAGTGACGAGAGCGACATGGAGGATGACCTGGAGCTGCCGACGATGGTGAAGACCAAACACCACGACCTGATGATGAAGGGAGACGGCGTCCGCAAGGGCAGCTTCTTCAAACAGGCCAAGAAGTCCTACCCCATGTTCCCCACCCACGAGGAGAGGGTCAAATGGGATGAGTACGGAGAGATCATCAGGTACTGTAGTCATTAAACTATTACCCTTTTCACACTAAAGCGCTGATCAAAACTGAGCTGTGCTGACCTGGTTATGCATCAACCATAGATGCTGGACAAGGGAAATATCAGCGCCAGTACAGTCCGGTTGGCACAGAAGTGTAAAAATGCTCTACACAGACTGTCTTTTACCTCGGTAGAAACCCCTTTGAATAATGAGCTATGGATTTTTTGTTGAAGCAGAGCTTAACTTCACACGATGATGTATTAATTAATGACTGTCTCCAGGCCGGAGGACTTCCTGGTACCAGAGCTCCAGGCCACAGAGGAGGAGAAGAACAAGCTGGAGTCGGGCATGGCCAAAGGAGACGAACCCATGGACCAGGACTCCTCATCCAAAGTACCCACCAAGTGTACCTCCACTACAGAGAACCTGGAGATCAAGTAAGTGGGCCTACCCACCTAAATTGAAAGCAGACTTCTTCAGAGAGCCTCTCAATGCAAAAAAACAATATGATTAATTTTTATATTGTAATGATTTACAAAGAACACGTAGTGCTGAAACGTGTACGTTTGGGATTTTAATGATCCTTGTGGATATGCCAAGACTATAGTTATTTTAATTTGCGCATAATATTAAAAGTACCTTAGTATTTTTCTCTAATATTATCAGGGACCTCCTCTCAGGCAAACCCACCCCCATCATACGTTAGCAAGAGAGAAAACATTCACATGTCTTGTCGTCAAGGGAATGATAATGGCATGTAAAAGTCGTGTTTTTTATTCTTATTTTATTGCTTTTTGATCTCCCCACATAATTTGAATAGGAAGTGTAAACTCTAACAGCCTATTTGCTCGAAAGGTAACTCAAACACATTTTTGCTAAGAGTAGCCATTTAGCGGCTTAACAGCAGCCAGCGGCACTTGGTGGCCTATTTGCAGGTGCTTTTTCAATCCTATGTCAGATACTCCATTGAGTGTAATTTGCTCAGTGTTAAGAGATAGAGTTTGTCTTATTAGAAATAACATATTCTCCTCTTTTCTACTGTAGGTATGTAATTCAAAATGTGTTTATTTTGTTGCTAGCAATATTCATAAAAACATTGAAATCAAACATTTTATATATTTATTTTTGCTGAAAATTGCTGAAAATAAGGGGTCTGCAGACTGCCAGTTGTATAACGCTGATAGTATATATTTTTTTTTTACATCACATTTAAAATTAATATCTTAATTCATATTTAAAATATTGAGAAATTAGAAATTCTTATCTGATCATTCTGTGCAGAGCCAGGGTGACGTACATCGACTACGAGGGGCGTTCAGACGGCGACTCTATCAAGAAGATCATCAATCAGATGAAGCCGCGGCAGCTGGTGATCGTGCACGGCCCTCCCGAGGCCAGCCTGGACCTGGCCGAGTCCTGCAAGGCCTTCACCAAGGACATTAAGGTCTACACGCCTAAGCTGCAGGAGACTGTGGACGCCACCAGTGAGACACACATCTACCAGGTCAGTCGGGTTCGAATTTTATACAAAATGCCATGCTAATTTAAAATATTTTGGGACAGATTGACTCATGCCCTATATGATTGTGAATAATTGACACAGAATGTTGTGTTATCACAATTCACCAATCAGAATGATGATGTGCTTAAGTAACTGCAACTCATTTAACCCAGGTCATCTTAGAATTTTGTAACTTGACAGTGGGTCAATTGTGTATAAGGTTAATAATAATATTATTATAATATATTCCATTTGAGTTACAGTCGTGTGTGCATAAATATACCGTACAGGTATTCGTGGGAATCGAACCCCACTATCTTGGCATTACAAGCGCCGTGATCTACCATCTGGGCTACAGAGGACCCAGTTAAGCAGTTTGTTTGTGTGCAATAACATTTTAAATGTTAAGCTTAAGCACATTCTGTCATTTATACATGAAATATTTTATTCTTCCTGCCCAGGTGCGGTTGAAAGACTCGCTGGTGAGCTCGCTGCAGTTTTGCCGCGCCAAGGACACGGAGCTGGCGTGGATTGACGGCGTGCTGGACATGCGCGTGGTCAAGGTGGACACAGGCGTGCTGCCCGAGGAGGGCATGGTGAAGGGTGAAAAGGGAGCTGGCGAGGAGGCCGTGGAGGATGGCGAGCTGGCCATGGACGTGACCCCTGCTGACGACGGCGCCACAGACCATAGTGTGGTGGCTCAGCAGCGCGCCATGAAGACGCTGTTTGGCGAGGACGTGCGCGAGCCGTCGGAGGAGAGTGACGTCATCCCCACCCTGGAGCCCCTGCCCGCCCACGAGGTGAGAGAGCGAGAGATGGAGGGGAAGAGGAGATGTACTGTAGCGAGAGATACTGTGGATAGACGGAGGGGAGGGCACAGAATAGGGGAGGGTTGGCTGTAATCCCTTAGTTCAGACAAAGGGAGAGAGAGGAGCTAGAAAGAGGGTAAAATGAGGTGGCTTTGTCGTCAGTGAAAGAGGATGGGAGAGCGCTGACCCGAGGGAGAGGGAGACTAGCGTTGATCCCGGGACCGTTTTTTATTCAGAGAGGGAAATGATAGGTTGAGTGGTTCCTCTCTAGGTTTCTTCCTAGGTTCCTGCCTTTCTAGGAAGTTGTTCCTAGTCCCAATGCTTCTACATCTGCATTGCTTGCTGTTTGGGTTTTTGGCTGTGTTTCTGTATAGCACTTTGTAAAAAAGGGCTTTATAAATACATTTGATTGATATGACAATAGACACAAAGAGCAGCACAATGCACAGGAAGAAAGCTAGCCTGTGGCTAATTTAGCAACAGAGAGAAGGGAGCTCACCGAGTAAAACTGATATGAGGTTATATGTATAGAAATGATTAGTGATGGGGGAAAAAATTGATAGTTACAAATCGCAATATTATTTTTGGATGACATATTCATATTTGACTCTAAGTATTGATTTGTATAAAAATAACATTTATTTGTCTGTTTTTGGTTCACAATTTCCTTTAATTTTTTTATATATTTTTTCAAACAGCAATGGGTATGCAAACCAGGTATTCAAAACGTTTGGGACAAAGTCTTGGTTGAATCTTTTGCGATGTGCGATTCGGTCGTCATGCACTGTATGAATGAAAATGTCTAAAGGCTTTCTCAAAAAAACATACCAATTGAATGTTGAATGCAAAGTAGGCCTACCTGGCAGAATCATTTCATGATGATTTGTATCGATCACGGGTACATTGTAACCTCTTTTTTAAATTATTATTATTGTTCACAGACGTCTTAAGTGGTCTGCTGATGTGGTTTAAGCGTTGTTGTGGACTTGGTACATCACATTTTAGTTTTTTTTTCTATAAACAAAAAGTGTGATTATGAGAGTGAAAGAAAAAAAATCTCTGAAACCTGGATCATGAAACCGGGAAAACGGAGTTTACCAAAATATAAAACTGATTTTATAGGGCCCTACAACTGTAGAGTGACTTATAAATCGCTACCAATAACACTAGTATTGAGATTGAGTAAAAAAGGTTTTATTTTTGTCCATCCTAACAACAATGTACACAATATATGCAAAAGTATGTGGACACCCCTTCATATTAGTGGATTTGGTTATTTCAGCCACACCCATTGCTGACAGGTGTATAAAATCGAACACACAGCCATGCAATCTCCATAGACAAATATTGGCAGTAGAATGGCCTTACTGAAGAGCTCAGTGACTTTCAACATGGCACCGTCATAGGATGCCACCTTTCCAACAAGTTAGTATATCAAATTTCTTGCACTGCTAGAGCTGCCCCGGTCAACTGTAAGTGCTGTTATTGTGAAGTGGAAGCATCTATTAGCAACAACGGCTCAGCCACGAAGTGGTAAGCCTCACAAGCTCACGGGACTACCGAGTGCTGAAGCATGTAGCATGTAAAAATCGTCTGTCCTCAGTTGCAATACACTCTACCAAGGTCCAGACTGCCTCTGTAAGCAATGTCAGTGCATCAACTGTTTGTCGGAAGCTTCATGAAATGGGTTTCCATGGCCGAGCAGCTGCAAGCCTAACAAGCCTAAGATCGCAAGATGCACAATGCCAAGCGCCGGCTGGAGTGGTGTAAAGGTAGCCGCCATTGGACTCTGGAGCAGTGGAAACGCGTTCCCTAGAGTGATAAATCATGCTTCACCATATGGCAGTCTGACGGACGAATCAGGGTTTGGCGGATGCCAGGAGAACGCTACCTGCCTTAATGCTTAGTGCTTACTGTAAAGTTTGGTGGAGGAGGAATAATGGTCTGGGGAAGTTTTTCATAGACCGGGCTAGGCTCCTTAGTTCCTGTGAAGGGAAATTTTAGTGCTACAGCATACAATTACATTCTAGAAGATTCTGTGCGTCCAACTTTGTGGCAACAGTTTGGAGAAGGCCCTTTCCTGTTTCAGCATGACAATGCCCCCGTGCACAAAGCGAGGTCCATACAGAATTGTTGAAATCGGTGTAGAAGAACTTGACTGGCCTGCACAGAACCCTGACCTCAACCCAATCGACCTGTGAGCCAGGTCTAATTGCCCAACATCAGTGCCAGACCTCACAATTGCTCTTGTGGCTGAATGGAAACAAGTCCCCGCAGCAATGTTCCAGAAGAGTGGAAGCTGTTATAGCAGCAAAGGGGGGACCAACTTCATATTGATGCCCATGATTCTGGAATGAAATGTTCAATGAGCAGGTGTCCACATACTTTTGATAACTTAGTGTACCTGGATTTCAAGCCCTGCAAGGACATGCTAATTTAAAAGGTGGCTAGTCATTATTAGCTTGGGTCTATATGAAATGCAGGTTCATTATGGGACACAGGTCAGGTCATTATTGCTGTGAAAAATTGTTGCAACCAAATCTTGTGCTGATGCCATCCACTGAAAAAGTTGGATTCACACCAGTGCCACAAGTACAAAAAGTTTGTCTCGAGCCCTGAACTAATCCACAGAGTCCAACTGATCGGAGGTCAGATTTACCAGTAGTATTAAAAACTGTATGGTTGGGGTTCCACAGAGTCCATTCAGTTCAACTGATCGAAGATCAGAAGTGTGTTCAATAAGGTAAATACTTTGTGAACATGAGCTAACACATTCCATTTGTTTTGTGTTGGCCATGAAGTTGCGGAATTTTGCTAACGTTATCAAAAAGCCGGAGAAGGTAGTGTGCAGCGAACGTACGTGTCTGTTTCGGATCTAAACTGTCACTACAGATAATCAAATCAAAGTTTATTTGTCACGTGCGCCAAAGACAACAGGTGAAATGCTTACTTACGGGACACAATGCAAATAGTCCGTTAGCTATTTGATTACCTGTTCAGAAGTCTCATGGCTTGGGGGTAAAAGCTGTTGAGAAGGCTTTGGGCTTGCGGTAGTAGAGAGAACAGTCTAAGACTGGGGTGGCTGGGTTCTTTGACCATTTTTAGGGCCTTCCTCTGACACCATGTGGTATAGAGGTCCTGGATGGCATGCAGCTTAGCTCCAGTGAATGGGGGTGTGCTCAGTCCTCCCTTTTTCTGTAGTCCACAATCATCTCCTTCGTCTTGGTTACATTGAGGGATAGGTTGTTATTCTGGCACCACCCGGCCAGGTCTCTGACCTCCTCCTTATAGGCTGTCTGTTGTGTCGTCTGTAAACTTAATGACGGTGTTGGAGTCGTGCCTGGCCATGCAGTCGTGGGTGAACTGGGAGCACAGGAGGGGCTCCGGGGTTGAGGATCAGCGTGGCAGATGTTTTGTTACCTACCCTCACCACCTGGGGGATCCAGGTGCAGAGGGAGGTGTTTAGTCTAAGGGTCCTTAGCTTAGTGATAGGCTTTGAGGGCACTATGGTGTTGAACACTGAGCTGTAGTCAATGAATAGCATTCTCTTGTAGGTGTTCCTTTTGTCCAGGTGGGAAAGGGCAGTGTGGAGTGCAATAGAGATTGCGTCATCTGTGGATCTGTTTGAGCGGTATGCAAATTGGAGTGGGTCTCGTGTATCTGGGATAATGGTGTTAATGTGAGCCATTACCAGCTTTTCAGGACTACAGACATGAGTGCTACGGGTCAGTAGTCATTTAGGCAGGTTACCTTAGTGCTCTTGGGCACAGGGACTATGGTGGTCTGCTTGAAGAATGTTGGTATTACAGACAGGGAGAGGTTGAAAATGTCAGTGAAGACACCTGCCAGTTGGTCAGCACGTGGCCATGTAGGTTTGTAGTTGGAATAGCAAAGTCATTTGCAGTTTGATTATTTCCTCTAAATGCCACAGTAATCCTTAGAAAATATTTTGTTTCATGTTTCACCGTAACATTTTTGAATGTCCATTCAAATTGTTTCTAAGGCTGCATTTACACAGGCAGCCCAATTCGGAGCTTTTTTCACTAATTGTGTCTTTTGACCAATCAGATCAGCTCTTTTGCCAGTAAATGAGCAAAAAATCTAACATAGTCCTTAGAGTCATACTGATCTGAGGTTAGATGTACAGAAGCTGTATGGTTGTGGTTCCACTAATCCACATAGGATGCGTTTACACAGGCAGCCAATTCTGATATTTTGGCATGACCATGGCAAAAGAGCTCATCTGATCAAAAGACCAATTAGTGGAAAAAAATATCAGAATGTGGTTACCTGTGTAAATGCAACCGTATATTACAACTGGTCTGAGATCAGTTGTATATAATGTGTTCTGGTTCTAACCCATACACACCCTGTCTAACTCACAGATCCCAGGCCACCAGTCGGTGTTCATCAACGAGCCCCGCCTGTCCGACTTCAAGCAGGTGCTGCTGAGGGAAGGCATCCAGGCTGAGTTTGTGGGAGGAGTGCTGGTGTGCAACAACATTGTGGCCGTCCGCAGGGTGAGTTGTCCGTCTCTCTGTCCTTCTACCCCAACACACCACAGTACAGCCACAGTCATTCATTTAGTTAATTCAGCTCGCTTTGACAGCATAAGCCAATCCCAGCCCTGACCGGCGATAAGTAGTTTGTAGGCTGAAGGGGCAACCTATGTATAAACAAAACATTTCTGCTGCATACTAAAGTCAGCACTCTCCATCTCCACATCTATTTGTGGATGTTAAAGTGGGGGAAAATGGTTGTGACTATGCGTGACCCCTCTAACCCTTGTCCATGTCGCCCCCCCCCCTGTACAGACGGAGGCAGGGCGCATCGGCCTGGAGGGCTGCCTGTGTGATGACTACTATAAAATCCGCGAGCTGCTCTATCAGCAGTATGCTGTGGTATAGGAGAGGCGAGCAGCCGCGGAGACGGCGTCGGCCGTTACATGATCACACAGAGACATTCCGTTTGAGAGGAGAGAGAGTGGAGAGAGCGGACGATACCCAGAGGACCACAGTGTTCTAGGTGTTCTCCGCACACAGGCTACCTGAGCTCCCCTCGAGCATCTCCAGCTGTTTTACTTCCAACCGCTGTGTTGATTTCTCCTTTTTTACCCCCTTTGTCTGTTTACTGTTATTTTTTTTATTGTGCGTCTTTCCCCCCGCAGTGAGAGACAGATGGGCTCTCCCTTAGTGACCTCTCCTTGATGCGAACACATGATGTGCGAACCAACGGTAACCCTCAGGGTCTTTTTTACCTCTCCTCAAACTCCCTCAGCTCTGGAGAACATTCACCACACACTCGCTGGAGAGTGCCAACATCGCTTGACATAAGCTGAAATGGTTTCTGTTTTTTTGTTTTCTACTACTCATTAAATTCCCTTTTTTGAACAATTTAATTGGTTTGTGTCATATATTTGCTGTTGGTTGAGAGGGGAACCAGACTTGTATATGTACTTGTATGTAGGTTTGGGGTCAATTCAGTTAATGTTTCAATGAGGGCAATTTTGAATGGGAATTCCAGTTTACTTCCTGAATTGAGTGAATGGAAATGGAATTGACCCCGACCCTGACTGTATGTAGTACCATTAAGGGGCTTTGCTCTACTGTGCTGCTGCAGTTACGGTTTGATAACACAAGATGGAGACATTTTTCTGCCTCTTCCTCCCTCTACCTCTCTCCCACAGCAGCAATTCTACGGTTGAGAGATGACGTTGTCCCTGCAGTGATATCTTGGAAAATTAGCATAATTCACTCAGTTATGTACATAACAAGGTATAATACTTAATTCTCTAATGCTTATATTTCAGGTAACAAATTAGGTTATATAGTTAAGATTGAGACTGAGGAAAATGAATGTATTTAAAATGGCTTGCTGATTTGTGATGTCTTCTAATCCACATATAAGGTCAATGTTATTATCCCTGTGAAGTTTAAATTCACCATTGTCTCAGGAGACTGCTTGGGGGGAGGGCGTGTCCCAAATTGCCAAATTAACCGGAGCCTTATGGTGTAATGTAGTGCACTATAATGTGAGTAGGCTGGTGTGACTGTGATGATGGGGGGGTGTGAAGCAGCCTTTTTCTCCTCGGCGGCGGTGTGTCATTGGCTGGCTGAAGTCCGCTGCTGCAGTAGTGGTGGCACATCGTCTCAGCCCATTACGCTCACAGACAGTCAGCATTGTGCGAATCCCCGGGGTGGCCCCTCGCCTAGCCACCTTACCACATGGGCAGTTGTGGTATGTCACTGCCGTGGCTCGACCAACAACAAAGGACCCCTCTACCATACACACAATCTCTCTCGCTCTCTCTCTCTACACACACTCACTCAGTGACCTATCGTCATGGGTCAAAGCACCTCCCCTACCATACACACAGTGACATCACTTCACCCTCAGTCGTTGTCGACTACCAAACTGCCCAACCTATGGACCCGCAGCCAGTCAGAGTACGGTGGGCCACGAACGTTTTAGTCTGGGCCGACCCGACGAAGCGAGCTGACGGTGGGCAGAGGGAGAGAAGGATCATGGGGATGGAGGGAGTTATAGGCATGAGCAGCATGGATGGCTGGCCCACTGATGCGCAGCTAGGTTAGTTTTGTACAGAACAGTTGCATAACATATAGTTTTGCACTTTAGAAACATTAAAATTTAAATGGCCTTTTTTATAATCCATGGCACAGGCACACACACACACACACACACATACGCACACAACATTTGCGGCAGAAAATATGCCTTTATTCTCTCTGTCACAGAAGGGATTACTGAAGTTCACACAGAGAGAATGGGATGGAGATAAACTGAGAGAGATGGAACAAGAGAGGCTCCTGCCCAGTCACTACTTTTCATTTTGATAATTGACGGTGGGAACGCCAGAAAGGTCCATCAGCGTAATCCTCTTAGTGCATTGTTTATAATGTTGACTGTCACAGAAGCTCCCTATTTTTTTAATGTAATGAGCAGCTAAGGCCCCACTTTGCCCCCAGGAGGCAGGGAGGAGACCTGAGCCCTGAATGCATCTCAATTGACACCCTATTCCCTAATGTACTACTTTTGACCAGAGACCTATGGGCCCTGGTAAAAGTAGGACACGAAATAGGGAATAGGATGCCATTTGAGTGAGAAGCACAGCATTTCTCCTCTTCTCACTCAACAAGTGCCCTTCTCATTTGTGCCATGGGATGGGAGGACAAGCAAGGATATTAGGCCAAAAGCAAAGTTAAAACTGGGCATCTACTGTATGTGTATTTATTCATAGCTCTGTGGAGGACAAATGAATTCAACCTGATCCCGTTGAATTCCTGGTGGCCACTCTCTTTCTCCCTCCCTCTCTTCTTTTCTCTGTATTAAGCTGACCACTTAATGCTGCCAGTGACATCAATGGAATAATGTGAAATAGGAGTGGTTTTCTAAGAAAGAATGTTTGAAACAACATATGGCACAGGCACAAATGGCAGATCATTTGTTGTCTGGGCTTCCAAAGGTAGGCTATGTTTGAGCCGTTCCATGTGGGTGTGAAACACTCCTGATTCGCTGCATACGGTTAGGATGAGGAGGGGTCCGCTTTCACTTTCCCTACCCCTCTCTCCTTCCCCTGCCCTCTCTCTCAGTCTCTCTCTAATTCCCTCTACTCCATGGGGCTGGGTAATCCCTCTGTGCCAGTGTCTTCAAGCAGTAATGGCCCTTAGCAGTGGAGCCAGTCATGCCCACCCACTCATAAGACACATGGAGGGGGCTGGGCTGTCTCGGGGGGGCTGCTGGGGATGCGATGGGCTGAGCATCCTCCTTTTGAATTACACAATTACTAAGGTGATCCTCTTACGCAACCAGCTCCTCACACCGGCACACAATACAAGGTAGGCAATCCCTGTGAGCATAAATCCATCCACAAAGGCAGGCAGCTCGATGACAGATTATCCCCCAGGCCAATAATACAGGCAGCTGCCATATTGCCTTTGTGATAAAACAATTGTGCATTTGTGGATGGAGGACATTGGGTTGGGTGATATGATCAAATCAAAATCAAGTCAAATTTTATTTGTCACGTGCCGAATACAACAGTGAAATGCTTACTTACAAGCCCTTACTTACAAGCCCTTAACCAACAATGCAGTTAAGAAAATACAGAAAAAAGTAAGCGATAAGAATAACAAATAATTAAAGAGCAGCAGTAAATAACAATAGGAGGGGCTGTATACAGGGCGTACCTGTACAGAGTTAATGTCAATGTGCGGGGGAACCGGTGTCGAGGTAATATGGACATGTAGGTAGAGTTATTTAAAGTGACTAAGCATAGATAATAACAGAGTAGTAGCAGCAGTGTTCCGGGGGGCTGCTATGCAGATAGTCTGGGTAGCCATTTGATTAGCTGTTCTGGAGTCTTATGGCTTGGGGGTAGAAGCTATTTAGGAGCCTCCTGGACCTAGACTTGGTGCTCCGGTACCGCTTGCAGTTCGGTTGCAAAGAGAACAGTCTATGACTAGGGTGGCTGGAGTCATTTACTATTTTTAGGGCCTTCCTCTGGCACCGCCTGGTATAGAGGTCCTGGATGGAAGGAAGCTTGGCCACGGTGATGTACTGGGCCGTACGTGCTATCCTCAAAAGTGCCTTCCGGTCGGAGGCTGAGCAGTTGCCGTTCCAGACAGTGATGCAACCGGTCAGGATGCTCTCAATGGCGCAGCTGTAAAACTTTTTGAGGATCTGAGGACCCATGCCAAATCTTTTCAGTCTCCTGAGGCGGAATAGGTTTTGTCGTGCCCTCTTCACGACTGTCTTGGTGTGCTTGAACCATGTTCGTTTGTTGGTGATGTGGATGCCAAGGAACTTGAAGCTCTCAACCACCTCCACTACAACCCCGTCGATGAGAATGGGGGTGTGCTCGTCCTCCTTTTCCTGTAGTACACAGTCATCTCCTTTGTCTTGATCACGTTGAGGGAGAGGTTGTTGTACTTTCACCACCCGGTCAGGTCTCTGACCTCCCTACAGGCTGTCTCATCGTTGTCAGTGATCAGGCCTACAGCTGTTGTCATCAGCAAAATTAATGATGGTGTTGGAGTCGTGACTGGCCATGCCTTCATGAGTGAACAGGGAGTACAGGAGGGGGCTGAGCATGCACCCTAGAGGGGCCCCCATGTTGAGGATCAGAGTGGCGGATGTGTTGTTACCTACCCTTACCACCTGGGGGCGGCCTGTAAGGAAGTCCAGGATCCAGTTGCGGAGGGAGATGTTTAGTCCCAGGGTTCTTAGCTTAGTGATGAGCTTTGAGGGCACTATGGTGTTGAAATCAGAGCTGTAGTCAATGAATAGCGTTCTCACATAGGTGTTCCTTTTGTCCAGGTGTGGAGTGCAATAGAGATCGCATCATCTGTGGATCTGTTTGTGCGGTATGTAAATTGGAGTGGGTATAGGGTTTCTGGGATAATGGAGTCGATGTGATCCATGACCAGTCTTTCAAAGCATTTCAAGTAGGGTGGAGGTGATATGGTTCTTGACTAGTCTCTCAAAGCACTTCATGATGACGGAAGTGAGTGCTACGGGGTGGTAGTCGTTTAGCTCAGTTACCTTAGCTTTCTTGGGAACATGAACAATGGTGGCCTCTTGAAGCATGTGGGAACAGCAGACCGGGATAAGGATTGATTGAATATGTCCGTAAACACACCAGCCAGCTGGTCTGCGCATGCTCTGAGGACGCGGCTGGGGATGCCATCTGGGCCTGCAGCCTTGCGAGGGTTAACACGTTTAAATGTTTTACTCACGTCGGCTGCAGTGAAGGAGAGTCCGCAGGTTTTGGTTGCGGGCCGTGTCAGTGGCACTGTATTGTCCTCAAAGCGAGCAAAGAAGTGTTTTAGTCTGCCTGGGAGCAAGACATCCTGGTCCGCGACGGGGCTGGTTTTCTTTTTGTAATCCGTGATTGACTGTAGACCCTGCCACATACCTCTTGTGTCTGAGCTGTTGAATTGCAACTCTATTTTGTCTCTATACTGATGCTTAGCTTGTTTGATTGCCTTGCGAAGGGAATCTCTACACTGTTTGTATTCGGTCATGTTTCCGGTCACTTGCCCTGGTTAAAAGCAGTGGTTTGCGCTTTCCGTTTCAATGATACAGGGTTTTACCAGCCCTGGTAGCACAATCGATATGCTGATAGAATTTAGGGAGTCTTGTTTTCAGATTAGCCTTGTTAAAATCCCCAGCTACAATGAATGCAGCCTCAGGATATGTGGTTTCCAGTTTACATAGAGTCAAATAAAGTTTGTTCAGGGCCATCGATGTGTCTGCTTGGGGGGGAATATATGCGGCTGTGATTATAATCGAAGAGAATTCTCTTGGTAGATAATGCGTACTGCATTTGATTATGAGGAAGTCAGGTTAACAGAAGGACTTGAGTTCCTGTATGTTGTTATGATCACACCATGTCTCGTTAATCATAAGGCATACCCCTCCACCCCTTTTCTTAACAGAAAGATGCTTGTTTCTGTCTGCGCAATGCGTGAAGAAATCAGCTGGCTGTACCAACTCCGATAGCGTGTCTCGAGTGAGCCATTATTCCGTGAAAAAAAACTGCATAGTTTCCTAGGACCGCGAAGCGAGGCGGCCATCTCTGTCGGCGCCGGAGGTACTAAGTACTATACGCCCTGGTAATCCGTCTGGCCCTGCAGCCTTGTGAATGTTGACCTGTTTGAAGGTCTGCGTGATCACACAGTCATCCGGAACAGCTGATGCGCTCATGCATGTTTCAGTGTTACTTGCCTAGAAGCAACATAGAAGTTATTTAGCTCATCTGGTAGGCTTGTGTCACTGAGTAGCTCTCGGCTGTCCTCCCCTTTGTAGTCTGTAATAGTTTGCAAGCCCTACCACATCTGACTAGGTACGATTCGATCTTAGTCCTGTATTGACACTTTGCCTATTTAATGGTTTGTCAGATGGCAGAGCGTTTATTTTTTATATATGCTTACGGGTATGAGTCCCGCTCCTTGAAAGCGGCTGCTCTACCCTTTAGCTCAGTATGAATGTTGCCTGTATTCAATGGCTTCTGGTTGGGGTATGTACGTACAGTCACTGTGGGGGCGACGTCGTCAATGCAAAGGAGTCCTGAAGTTTAGCATCTGCTTAATCTGAACACTTTCTTATTGACTGAGTCGCTGGTGCTTCCTGCTTTAATTTTTGCTTGTAAGCAGGAATCAGGAGGATAGAATTATGGTCAGACTTTCCAAATGGAGGGAGAGATTTGTATGCGTCTCTGTGTGTGGAGTAAAGGTGGTCTAGAATTGTTTTCCCTCTAGTTGCACATTTAACATGCTGATAGAAATTAGGTAAAACAGATTTAAGTTTCCCTACATTAAAGTCCCCGGCCACTAGGAGCGTCGCCTCTGGATGAGCTTTTTCCTGTTTGCTTATGGCGGTATACAGCTCATTGAGTGCGGTTTTAGTGCCAGCATCGGTCTGTGGTGGTATGAAGACAGCTATGAAAAATACAGATAAACTCTCTAGGTAGATAGTGTGGTCTACAGCTTATCATGAGCTACTCCACTCAGGGGAGCAAAACCTTGACTTAGATATTGTGCTCCAGCTTTTGTTCACATATATGCATAGGCCACCACCCTGTGTCTTACCAGAGGCTGCTGTTCTGTCCTGCCGATGGAGTGTATAACTCGCCAGCTGTATGTTCTTAATGTTGTCGTTCAGCCACGACTCAGTGAAACATAAGGCTAAATCAACTGATGCAATTGTGTTTTCTGAGACCTGACTCAGCAAGTCTGTTTTTGATACGGATATTTGTATAAGTGGTTACAATGTTTATCGCACTGATCGGGTTCAGAAAGGTGGGGGTGTGGTTATATATGTAACATCTAAATTCCATGTAAGTGTGGCAAAGTCTGAAACTATTTGTTAACAGTTGGAATTACTTGCTTTGAATATTGAGGTTTCAAAGGGCCTCTCTATAACTGTGATTGGCTGTTATAGACCCCCCTCTGCTCTCTATAACTGTGATTGGCTGTTATAGACCCCCCTCTGCTCTCTATGACTGTGATTGGCTGTTATAGACCCCCTCTGCTCTCGTGATGGATTTTCTTCTTTCACGCACCTTATGTCTAAACTTCTTGACAGTGAAATGATCTTGATTGGTGATCTCAACTGGTGTTGGTTAAAGCCGGTGTCTGATGATTTAAAAATGTTTTGTAATTCTATGAATCTTACCCAGTTGATTAACTCACCCACTCGCCCAAATCTTAAATGCCCAGATAAATCTACCCTGATTGATTTGATATTCACAAATGTTCCACATAATTTTCTGCAGTTGGTGTTTTTGTAATGATTTAAGTGACCATTGTGCTGTTGTTGCTGTTAGAAATACTAAGGTTCCAAAGACAAACCCACGTTTTATTTGTAAGAGAAATTTGAAGTGTTTTAATGAGCAGGCTTTCTTTCATGATTTGTTTTGTTTTGACTGGAGCAAGATTGAGCTTATTCCTGATGTGGAAACTGCCTGGAAATTCTTTCATGATGGTTTTTCCCAAATAGTAAACAAACATGCCCCATTCCGCAGGTTCAGGGTTAAAGGGCGGAATAATTCATGGTTTTCTTCTGAGCTGTCTTGTATTATTCACGACCGTAATCTAGCCTGGGCTAAAGCAAGGAAATCATGTTCTGATGCTGATTGGCTTATTTTTAGGCAGTTACGAAACAAGTGTTCTTTTCTTCTCAGGTAGGCCAAGTCTGAATATTTTATGTCTGTTACCACTGATAACCTGAATGACCCTAGAAGGTTTTGAAAGGCTATTAAGTCTATGTCTGGTAACAGTAATGTTAATGAATTACTGTCATGTGTTTTGAAGGACTCTGTTGCTATACATGACAAAACTGAAATGCTGAATTGTTTCAATGGGCACTTTGTATCATCTGGTAGGCTGTTTGATTCAGTGTCCTCTGTCTCTGTACAACCCTGTGTGGATGAACCAGTGAGAGCTGGTCAAACTTTGAGCTTTTTGCCATTCTCAGTGCAGGTGGTACATAAAGCCCTGCAATCCTTAGATCAGAGAAAGCCTGCAGGTCCTGATCTTTCGGATCCCTGCTTTTTAAATCTGGCAGCTGATTTAATAGCTGAACCACTTACATCTCTGTTCAATCTAACCCTGGAATGTAATGAAATTCCAAAGATCTGGAAATCAGCATTTGTCCTACCACTTTTAAAAGGGGGAGATCCACCTCTTTTAAATAATTATAGGCCAATCTTAAAGCTGTCACCCCTGGTGGAAATACTTGAAACCCTTGTAAGTGAACAGCTAAAAGAGTTTTTATTTACTAACTCTATTTTATCAATGTAGCAATCGGGCTTCAGTAAGAAGCATAGCACAATTACAGCAGCCATGAAGGTTTTAAATTATATCACTGAAGCCATTGACAAAAAACATTACTGTGTCTCACTTTTTATTGATCTCTCTAAGGCTTTTGATATAGTTGATCATGCTATACTAAGGCAGAGATTGTCAAGTGTAGTTCTTTCAGAGCATGCAGTTGCATGGTCTGCTAACTATCTGTCTGATAGAACTCAGTGCACTCAATTTGATGGGCTTGTCTGTTAAAATGTCTGTCTTGAATGGTGTACCCCAAGGCTCTGTACTTGGTCCTCTCTTATTCACTATTTATATAAATGATTTAGACAAAAATGTCCAAAATGCACAACTTTTTTTATGCTGATGATACTGTTATTTACTGTTGTGCCTCGTCTCTTACAAAAGCTTTCCAGAACTTGCAAACTGCTTTTATACTGTTCAACATACCTTGTGTCAATTCAAGCTTATCCTCAATACTGACAACTAAACGAATGGTGTTTTCTAATGCAAGAAATAGACCCCTGAACCTTTCACCTATTACTACCTGTCAGGGCAAGGAGATTGAGGTTGTAACCTCATATAAATATCTTGGAATTTTAATTGATGACGGCCTCTCTTTTAAATGGCATAAAAAATTGAAGCTGAAATTGGGATTTTATTTTAGGAATTAGGCCTGTTTTTCTTTTGAAGCCAGAAGGAGGCTAGTATCAGCTACATTTATGCCTTTACTAGACTATGGGGTATTATATATATGAATGCTTCCACTCAGTGTTTGAGATCAATTGACATTTTTTACCATGGCACTTTGAGATTTATTTTAAACTGAAAAACCCTTACACACCACTGTACCTTGTATACCAGGGTTGGCTGGCCTTCTCTATTCACTCGTAGACTCAGTCACTGGTATACTTTTATTTACAAAGCCATTTTGGGTTTACTACCTTTTTATTTGTGCATTTTTATTGTTCAGAAATGTGGTGGGTACTCTCTTCGTTTGCTGGACTTTATCCGGCGAACTGTTCCAAATGTCCGAACTGAATTTGGTAAAAGGGCTTTTATGTACTCTGCGCCATCGTCTTGGAACACCTTACAAAATACTTTTTAACTGGAAGAACTTGTCCCGATTGGTGTTTTTAAATCACTGATGAAGGATTTTGAAGGCTGATTCCCTGACCTGTCAATGTTTTTAATTTGCTGTTTTATACTCTTATGAATTCAATGGTTTTTACTAGATTACTTGTAGTTTTTCATGTCTGTCTGTAATTTTTTTGTAATGACTTGGTGCTGCCTATCTTGGCCAGGGTGCTCTTGAAAAACAGATTTTAATCTCAATGAGCCCTTCCTGGTTAAATAAAGGTTAAATAAAATAAATAAATAATAAGATATTACAGTTTTGAATGTCCCGTTGGTAGGATATATACGTGCTTTCAGCTCATCCCATTTATTTTCCAGCCATTGAACAGTAGCTAGCAGGATGGAAGGCAAGGGCAGATTAATCCTTGCCTTACTTGGACTAACAGTATATACTTTGACACTGACAAGAAGCATTATGACCACCATAATCATATAAACCAGATAAGCCCATCACTTACATGCCCTTGTATCAGTCATTAATATGTTGTCTTCTTGTCCTGCTCCTGAAATCTGCTCCTGCATTCATCCCAGTCATCAACAGGGCATTGGGATGGGTGCATGTTGGACATCAATGTGTGCGCAATTACAATGATAATTTAATAGGTTCAATTGAAATACATATATATAGCCTACGTGTCAACATTATGTTTATGGTGTAATGGAATGTTTTGCCTTGTGTGGTTGGTTTTGTGGGTTTTGACACTCTTATGAAGGTGTCATAACCAGCCATAAAATAACTACAGTGTAAGTTCTGTGGGTTTTTACACTCTTGTGTAGGTGTCATAACCAGCCATAAAATAATGCAATATATATCACAAAAGGTCTAAATGTGTCATGACAGTGTTGTGACCATATTATAACAGGTTATGTCAGCTGTTATGACATTAGGACATGGTTATGACCGTGTCATAGTGTTATGACACTGGGTGTCAAGTCTAGCAGAACCTGCTAGTCAAATTATTATAGATGATGCCGTAGCGCGTGTGCAGTGTAGCCTTTTTGTCTTCTACCAAACCAATCAGATGGTTATTCGACATAACGAAGCTTCGGACGCCATTGATCACGTGCTTCTGATAAAGGATACAAGCATCGGCACAATGTTTCGAAGCTCCGGTATCAAAAGTAACATCAGGCCCTATTATGCTGTTTGGAGAATGTACAGTTGAAGTCGGAGGTTTACATAAACTTAGGTTGGAGTCATTAAAACTCATTTTTTCAACCACTCAACAAGAAATGTGTGAACAAACTATAGTTTTGGCAAGTCGGTTAGGACATCTACTTTGTGCATGACACGAGTCATTTTTCCAACAATTGTTTACAGATTATTTCACTTATAATTCACTGTATCACAATTTAAGTGGGTCAGAAGTTTACAAATACGAAGTTGACTGTGCCTTTAAACAGCTTGGAAAATTCCAGAAAATTATGTCATGGCTTTAGAAGCTTCTGTTTGGCTAATTGACATAATTTGAGTCAATTGGAGGTGTACATGTGGATGTATTTCAAGGCCTACCTTCAAACGCTGTACCTCTTTGCTTGACATCATGGGAAAATCAATAGAAAACAGCCAAGACCTCAGAAAAAATATTGTAGACCTACAGAAGTCTGGTTCATGCTTGGGAGCAATTTCCAAATGCCTGAAGGTACCACGCTCATCTGTACAAACAATAGTATGCAAGTATAAACACCATGGGACCACGCAGCTGTCATACTGCTCAGGAAGGAGATGCATTCTGTCTCCTACTCTGGTGCGAAAAGTGAAAATCAATCCCAGAACGACAGCAAAGGACCTTGTAATGATGCTGGAGGAAACAGGTACAAAAGTATCTATATCCACTGTAAAATGAGTCCTATATCCACATTACCTGAAAGGCCGCTCCGCAAGGAAGAAGCCACTGCTCCAAAACCTCCATTAAAAAAAGCCAGACTACGGTTTGCAACTGCACATAGGGACAAAGATCGTACTATTTGGAGAAATGTCCTCTGGTCTGATGAAACAAAAATAGATCTGTTTGGCCATAATGACCATCGTTATGTTTGGAGGAAAAAGGGGGGGGGGGCTTGCAAGCCAAAGAACACCACCCCAACTGTGAAGCACGAGAGTGGCAGCATCATGTTGTGGGTTGTGCTTTGCTGCAGGGGGGGCTGGTGCACTTCACAAAATAGATGGCATCATGAGGAAGGAAACTTATATGGATATATTGAAGCAACATCTCAAGACAAGAGGAAGTTAAAGCTTGGTCGCAAATGGGTCTTCCAAATGGACAAAGCATACTTCCAAATTTGTGGCAAAATGGCCTAAGGACAACAAAGTCAAGGTATTGGAGTGGCCATCACATGGCCCTGACCTCAAACCTATAGAATATTTGTGGGCAGAACTGAAAAAGCACGTGCGAGCAAGGAGGCCTACAAACCTGACTCAGTTACACAAGCTCTGTCAGGAGGAATGGGCCAAAATACACCCAACTTACTGTGGGAAGCTTGTGGAAGGCTACCTGAAATATTTGACCCAAGTTAAACAATGTAAAGGCAATGCTTCCAAATGCTAATTGAGTGTACAGTCGTGGCCAAAAGTTCTGAGAATGACACAACTATACATTTTCAAACAGTTTGCTGCTTAGGTGTCTTTAGATATTTTTGTCTGGTGTTACTATGGAATACTGAATGTATAATTACAAGCATTTCATAAGTGTAAAAGGCTTTTTATTGACAATTACATGAAGTTGATGCAAAGAGTCAATATTTGCAGTGTTGACCCTTCTTTTTCAAGACCTCTGCAATATGCCCTGGCATGCTGTCAAGTTACTTCTGGGCCACATCCTGACTGATGGCAGCCCATGCTTGGAGTTTGTCATAATTTGTGGGTTTTTGTTTGTCCACCCGCCTCTTGAGGATTGACCACAAGTTCTCAATGGGATTAAGGTCTGGGTAGTTTCCTGGCCATGGACCCATAATATCGATGTTTTGTTCCCCGAGCCACTTTTGCCTTATGGCAAGGTGCTCCATCTTGCTGGAAAAGGCATTGTTCGTCACCAAACTGTTCCTGGATGGTTGGGAGAAGTTGCTCTCGGAGGATGTATTGGTACCATTCTTTATTCATGGCTGTGTTCTTAGGCAAAATTGTGAGTGAGCCCACTCCCTTGGCTGAGAAGCAACCCCACACATGAATGGTCTCAGGATGCTTTACTGTTGGCATTACGCAGGACTGATGGTAGCGCTCACCTCACCAAGCTTTTTTCCGGATGCCCCAAACAATCGGAAAGGGGATTCATCAGAGAAAATGACTTTACCCCAGTCCTCAGCAGTCCAATCCCTGTACCTTTTGCAGAATATCAGTCTGTGCCTGATGTTTTTTCTGTAGAACGGGCTTCTTTGCTGCCCTTCTTGACACCATTCCATTCTCCAAAAGATTTATTCTCCCTGTGCATGCAGATGCATTCACACCTGCCTGCTGCCATTCCTGAGCAAGCTCTGTTCTGGTGGTGCCCCGATCCCGCAGCTGTATCAACTTTAGGAGACGGTCCTGGCGCTTGCTGGACTTTCTTGTGTGCACTGAAGCCTTCTTCACAACAATTGAACCGCTCTCCTTGAAGTTCTTGATGATCCAATAAATGGTGGATTTAGGTGCAATCTTACTGGCAGCAATATCCTTGCCTGTGAAGCCCTTTTTGTGCAAAGCAATGATGATGGCACATGTTTTCTTGCAGGTAACCATGATTGACAGAGGAAGAACAATGATTCCAAGCACCACCCTCCTTTTGAAGCTTCCAGACGGTTATTCGAACTCAATCAGCATGACAGAGTGATCTCCAACCTTATCCTCGTCAACACTCACCTGTGTTAACGAGATAATCACTGACATGATGTCAGCTGGTCCTTTTGTGGCAGGGCTGAAATGCAGTGGAAATGTTTTGGGGGGATCCAGTTAATTTGCATGGCAAAGAGGGACTTTGCAATTAAATGCAATTCATCTGATCACTCTTCATAAAATTCTGGCGTATATGCAAATTGCCATCATACAAACTGAGGCAGCAGACTTTGTGAAAATTAATATTTTTGTTATTCTCAAAACTTTTGGCCATGACTGTATGTAAACTTCTGACCCACTGGGAATGTGTTGAAATAAATAAAAGCTGAAATAAATAATTTTCTCCACTGTTATTCTGACATTTCACATTCTTAAAATAAAGTGGTGATCCTAACTGACCTAAAACAGGGAATTTTTCTAGGATTAAATGTCAGGAATTGTGAAAGACTGAGTTGAAATGTGTTTGGCTAGGGTGTATGTAAACTTCCGACTTCAACTGTAAGTCCTAAATAATATATACTTGCTGCCCTATGTTCTATCCCTTTGTATGTCCATGCCCTTAGTTCCTATTCCTTTTAGTCACCTGCCACTACTTTGTTTTGTCTGCAGCACCTTATGTTGATCTTAATGTGTTTCCCTCATCTCCCTTCCAGACCACATCCTAAAGCATATCCTTGGTATCCACACCATTCCTATCTCCAACTCCTGTTTGTTTGTGTGTGTAATACCGCTAAATCTGTATTGCTGCTTCATCACCTCATTTGCATTCTGACCGATGTGCAATAGTGGTAGGAACAGTCCTGAACATAGTTTACAGTCCACCCTAGTCCCAGTCCTTTCCTTCAAAGCTCATAAGGCATTTTTTAAACTATGTTCTTTAAGAATCAATGGGTAGATATCATTCATTTATTATTCATTAATTTATTCATTTTAAGTCCAAAAATGGATGTTGCAACTAAGGATTCCAACTTTTAAAAAGTGTCAATGATTTCACTACTGGTTCCCTCCCCATTCATTGTGCAATAAGATGTATTTCTGCTTTGTACCTGGTCTGACAAGGCTTCATCCTTCTCAAGAGTTTTCCATTAATCTTTGGACTGTTTCAAAGCAGCAATAAAGTTAAAAAAGTTGTAAAACAAAAGATGGCAACACAGTAAAGTAGGGGGCTGAACTGAAATAAACAGGACTTTTATGAAGGTTTAGTATGGTTTTGTTTTTGTCACATCAGGGCATCAGCCAAGGCCACATCCTTATCAATTTTCCATTCATCTTTGAACCGTTGCACACAATTAACAAAATTAAAGCTGTAAAAAGACAGATGGTAAAGTTGGTGGGTGTGCCTAAACTAAAGTAAACTGATGTTTTCATTCTCAAAGTTTAGAACCATCTATATTGAAAAAAATATATAAATGCAACATGTAAAGTGTTGGTCCTATGTTTCATGAGCTGAAATAAAAGATCCCTGAAATGTTCCATACGCACAAAAAGCTTATTTCTCTAAAATGTTGTGCACAAATGTTTACTTCCCTGTTAGTGAGCATTTCTCATTTGTCAAGATAATCCATCCACCTGACAGGTGTGGCATAACAAGAAGCTGATTATACAGCCTGATCATTACAAAGGTGCAGCAGACATTTTTGGCCTTTTATTTTTTTTTAAATAAAAGGCCACTCTAAAATGTGCAGTTTTGTCACACAATACAATGCCACACAAGTCTCAAGTTTTGAGGGCGCATCCAATTGGCATGTTAACTGCAGGAATGTCCACTAGAGTCATTGCCAGAGAATTTAATGTTTATTTCTCGACCATATTTCTCTACCTCATTTTAGAGAATTTGGCAGTACGTCCACATCTGGTTTCTACACCTGCTGGATAGTCTGAGACCAGCCACCTGACCAGCTGATGAAACTGTGGATTTGCACAACTGAAGAATTTCTGCACAAACTGTCAGAAACAGTCTTAGGGAAGCTCCTCTGCGTGCTCTTCGACCTTACCAGGGTCTTGACCTGACTGCAGTTCGGCATCATAACTGACCTCAGTGGGCAAATGCTCACTTTCGATCGCCACTCGCATGCTGGAGAAGTGCTCTCTTCACAGATGAATCTCGGTTTCAACTATACCGGGCAGATGGATGACAGCGTGTATGGCGTTATGTGGGCGAGCATTTTTATCGATGGCAACTTCAATACACAAAGATATCGTGACGAGATGCCCATTGTCGTGCCATTCATCCGCGGCCATCCTCCGACTTCATGTTTCAGCATGATAATGCAGAGCCAAAATGGTCGCAAGGATCTGTACACGATTCCTGGAAGCTGAAAATGTTCCAGTTCTTCCATGCATACTCACCAGACATGTCACCCATTGAGCATGTTTGGGATGCTCTGGATTGACGTGTACAACAGCGTCTTCCACTTCACGCCAATAACCAGCAACTTCGCACAGACATTGAAGAGGAGTGGGACAACATTCCACAGACTGCAATCAACAGCTTGATCAACTCTATGCGAAGGAGATGTGTCTCGCTGCATGAGGCAAATGGTGGTCACTCCAGATACGGACTGGTTTCCCTACCAACAGATGCATATCTGTGTTCCCAGTCATGTGAAATCCATAGATTAGGGCCTAATGCATTTATTATCAGAGATCGGTGTCTAAAGATCGATTTAAGTGAAAATGTCAGTCGGAACCAGTACCACGCAGGTCCCTTAAACAGGAGACTTTTGCATCAAAGACGTTTTCCATAATAAATTGAGCGAAAATATAAATGCAACATACAACAATTTCTGAGATTTTATTGAGTTACAGATCATATAAGGAAATCAGTCAACGGAAATAGATTCATTAGGCCCCAATCTATGGATTTCACATGACTGGGAATACAGATATGCATCTGTTCGTCACAGATACCTTAAAGGTAGGGGCATGGATCAGCTAACGTCATAGACAACATAGCTACTAGAACTAATGTGTTAGTAAAGCCGCTACAGTGATGCAGTAAGGTGTACAGTCAGCAAGCTATTTAGCAGTTACACCGGCGGGCCCTGGTGGCAATGAATTAATAAAACCAAAAGCTTACCTTGACTTGGAATAGTTTCAGAGTTAGATAGCCATAGCCAGCTAGATAACATAGCATCCCTCTCTGTTTTCTCCGGGTGTTTGCGTAGGCTAATCTAGCTAGCTGGAGTGAAAATAAAACAATTATGAAATATAGATACTCTATCTCTTGCTTTCCTTCATTAAAAAGTTAATTTGTTCAACTATTCTCTTTCTCTCTTTTGAGTCAATATTTTATGCGCTGCAGTGCTAGTTAGCCTATGCTTTCAATACTAGATTCATTCTCTGATCTTTTGATTGGGTGGACAACGTGTCAGTTCATGCTGCAAGAGCTCTGATAGGTTGGAGAACATCTTCCTGGAGGGTGTCATAATTACTATGTAAGTCTCTAGAAGGGGAAGAGAACCCTGAGCCTCCTAGGTTTTGTATTGAAGTCAATGTACACATAGGAGGACGGAAAGTCTTCCATTTTATCTAAAAAGGATAGCTTTCCATATTTCACTATGAAAAAAAAATGAAATTCACTGAGGAGGATGGTCCTCCCCTTCCTCCTCTGAGGAGCATCCACTGATAATAATTTTCAATGAGCATGTCAGCATTCCAACTTGTCAACACTCTTTTATCAGCCTGTGAACATTCTATTGTATAGGCTCCCATACAACAAGATATATTACGGTGTGAAAAACATAGAAAGCTTCTTTAAAAAAAAATCATATCAATTTGATAAGGGCCTTGTGGGGAACAATTTAATACCATCAAACCTTTGGACAAGTGGACACATTTTTAATCTGCAGCGAATGAAATTGTATTTAAAAAGCCTGTGGCTCATCTGCTTTATTTCATCACTGTATAGAGAAGTCCTTCTTCGGCAAACCTCTCCACTCCCGCATTTGTCCTAAACGTTTCCCAGTCGAGCCGCATCATATTTAGGATCCTGTTTCCGAAACTCTTATCTTCTCAAGAGTAAATGGGCTTGACGAACTGCAGGAATAACCTTTGTGATCTTCCTCAATGGGATTCTTTGCAGTGATTTGCAGGGGCAAAAGGTTAGTCTTTCCTTTCCCTGCCCTTCCATTCTGCTTGGGAGACAGAAGCATAATGAAGTTACTTATATGAGGCTCGTTACAAATGCCCTGTGCCCTCACCGAGATAGCCCACTCTGTGCTTCTGTCTTCCATCCCTTGTCTGAATCCTGGAATATGGAATATCTACAGGTGTACAGAGGCACATTATCAGCAACCATCACTCCTGTGTTTCAATGGCATGTTGTGTTAGCTAATCCAAGTTTATAATTTTAAAAGGCTAATTGATCATTAGAAAACCCTTTTGCAATTATGTTAGCACAGCTGAAAACTGTTGTTCTGATTAAAGAAGCAATAAAACTGGACTTCTTTAGACTAGTTGAGTATCTGAAGCATCAGCATTTGTGGGTTTGATTACAGGCTCAAAATGGCCAGAAACAACGTGCTTTCTTCTGAAACTCGTCAGTCTATTCTTGTTCTGAGAAGTAAAGGCTATTCCATGCGAGAAATTGCCAAGAAACTGAAGATCTCGTACAACACTGTGTACTCCTCCCTTTACAGAACAGCGCAAACGGGCTCTAACCAGAATCGAAAGAGTAGTGGGAGGCCCAGGTGCACAACTGAGCAAGGGGACAAGTACATTAGAGTGTCTAGTTTGAGAAACAGACGCCTCACAAGTCCTTAACTGGCAGCTTTTGAACGGTAGTGTATATGTTTTAAAATAATTTCTTATTGATCTATACAATATATGAAATACTTTTCACTTTCTAACATTCAAAATAGATATCTCTAAATGTCACTACAACACCACAAAGCACTGTTGGGACAAGCCAATTTTCTTTCCCTAAGCACTTTAAACAACGCATAAACAAAAATGATTGTAGTATAAAGGACTTTCATGATTAATTATTGATAAGCAGTTCAATATAAACAAAAACATGTATGATGTATTTGTAATTTTTTAAGTGTTACTTGTGGTCCTGCATCTCATTGCTTGAGGCGTCACTACAAACCCTGGTTCGATCCCGAGCTGTATTACAACCGGCCGTGACCGGGAGTCCCATAGGGCGGCGCACAATTGGCCCAGCGTCGTCCGGGTTAGGGGAGGGTTTGGCCAGGGTAGGGCGTCATTGTAAAATAAGAATTTGTTCTTCACTGACTTGTCTAGTTAAATTAAAAAATATGTTGATCTTTGTCAATATGTCATTGTGGCACATTACATCTCCCTGTGTTTGAGAAATAAACCTTTTATGGGCAAGGTGTGTTTGCCTGGCCTGGCTGTATCAGAGGTGACACTCAATGGGTGATTGAGTCCAATTGTTAAGGAGCTGATATCAGTCAGGCATAGTGCTGAAGATGACTGCTGGCTCCAGAATGCATAGACTAGGCTCTTTGCTGCTTCTCTTTCTGTGCTGTTTACTCTTCACACCCGACCAGGCATACAAACAGACCTGCAGCGCTGCTGCTGCCACAGAACCAACGCTCTACGTTGATGATGAATATTACATTTTTCCTGCAGCAAGAAGTAAATTCAGCACTTTCATAGGGACGCCCCATGTACACGACAAGGCTGTCAGGTGCTGTTTTTTTGTTGTTGTTATTCTTATTTTTTTATTTCACTTTTATTTAACCAGGTAGGACAGTTGAGAGCAAGTTCTCATTTACAACTGCGACCTGGCCAAGATAAAGCAAAGCAGTGCGACAAAAACAACAACACAGAGTTACACATTATCAAGCGTACAGTCAGTAACACAAAAGTAAAGAAAAATAGAAAGATCTATGTACAGTGTCTGCAAATGTAGAAGAGTAGGGTGGTAGGCAATAAATAGGCCATTGAGGCGAAAATAATTACAATTTAGCATTAATACTGGAGGGATAGATGTGCAGATGACGATGTGCACGTAGAGATACTGGGGTGCAAAAAGAGAAAGAGGGTAAGTAATAATATGGGGATGAGGAAGTCATCTATTTACAGATTGGCTGTGTACAGGTACAGTGATCGGTAAGCTGCTCTGACAGCTGATGCTTTAAGTTAGAGAGGGAGATGTAAGACTCCTGCTTCAGAGGTTTTTGCAATTCGTTCCAGCCATTGGCAGGAAAGAACTGTAAGGAAAGGTGGCCAAAGGAAGTGTTGGCTTTGGGGATGACCAGTGAAATATTCCTGCTGGAGCGCATGCTACGGGTGGGTGTTGCTTTGGTGTGAGCTGAGATAAGGCGGGGCTTTACCTAGCAAAGACTTACAGATGACCTGGAGCCAGTGGGTTTAGCGGCGGATATGTAGTGAGTGCCAGCCAACGAGAGCATACAGGTTGCAGTGGTGGGTAGTATATGGGGGTTTGCTGATAAAATGGATGGCACTGTGATAGACTACATCCAGTTTTCTGAGTAGAGTGTTGGGGGCTATTTTGTGAATGACATCACCGAAGTCAAGGATCGGTAGGATAGTCAGTTTTACGAGGGTATGTTTGGCAGCATGAGTGAAGGATGCTTTGTTGCGAAATAGGAAGCCGATTCTAGATTTAATTTTGGATTGGAGATGCTTAATGTGAGTCTGGATGGAGAGTTTACAGTCTAACCAGACACCTAGGTATTCGTCCATATATTCTAAGTCCGAACTGTCCAGAGTAGTGATGCTAGTTGGGCGGGAGGGAGCAGGCAGCAATCAGTTGAAGAGCATGCACTTAGTTTTACTAGCATTTAAAAGCAGTTGGAGTCCACGGAAGGAGTGTTGTATGGCATTGAAGCTCGTTGGGAGGTTTGTTAGCGCAGTGTCCAAAGAAGGGCCAGATGTATACAGAATGGTGTCGTCTGCGTAGAGGTGGATCAGAGAATCACCAGCAGCAAGAGCGACATCATTGATATATACAGAGAAAAAAGTCGGCCCGAGAATTGAACCCTGTGGCACCCCCATAGAGACTGCCAGAGGTCCGGACAAAATGCCCTCCGATTTGACACACTGAACTCTATCTGAGAAGTAGTTGGTGAACCAGGCGAGGCAGTCATTTGAGAAGCCAAGGCTATTGAGTCTGCTGATAAGAGTGTGATGATTGAAAGAGTCGAAAGCCTTGGCCAGGTCGATGAAGACGGCTACACAGTACTGTCTTTTATCGATGGCGGTTATGATATAGTTTAGTACCTTGAGCGGGGCTGAGGTGCACCCATGACTAGCTCGGATACCAGATTGCATAGTGGAGAAGGTACGGTGGGATTCGAAATGGTCGGTGATCTGTTTATTAACTTGGCTTTTGAAGATTTTAGAAAGGCAGGGCAGGATGGATATAGGTCTATAACAGTTTGGGTCGAGAGTGTCTCCCCCTTTGAAGAGAGGGATGACTGCGGCAGCTTTCCAATCTTTGGGGATCTCAGACGATACAAAATAGAGGTTGAATAGGCTAATAATAGGGTTTGCAACAATTTCGGCGGATAATTTTAGAAAAAGAGGGTCCAGATTGTCTAGCCCAGCTGATTTGTAGGGATCCAGATTTTGCAGCTCTTTGTGGTATCCGATAGGGTGGGGGAAGTTGTTGGAATGGTATGCGGCGGCGTTAGCACATGGGAAACTGACAATAAAAAAGGCCAGTCCTGACCTCAGTGTTATGCTATTAATACAGAACCGGAGACTACAGAACCGGAGACTAATACAGACCGGAGACTAATTCAGACCAGACTCCCTCCCTCTCTCCTCCACCAGCTCCCAAACAGTTAGAAAAATATGATTTACAATGCCCGCGAGGCATTAATGCAAGGTGTCAGACTTCCTCCTTCAGCTCTGTGACACCCAGGCCCAGGCAGCCTCTCCTCCGCACCCCCCCTCTAGAGAGATGGACACGTATGCTCGCTCGGCTGTCTGTGTGTTGCTGGTGGCCTCAGCAGAATTTGCCACTCATGTACAGTATGGGATATCCCAGCTCACCCTAGCAACTTGACATCTGAACCCATCCAAAAGAACATATCACCGTCATCCTTTTTCTTTCTCCACACTACATATGCAGTTTACGTAAAGCCTGCTACCAACTTTAGAATTGCTAAATAATGTAGCATGACGATGCAGGCATTGCTCATTTGAATTGTGAATAATGGGGCATGAATCACCCCACTGCTGAGGTAGACAGGGGGAGAAACTGCTGTATTGTTATGTGTGTCACTCAGTCCATTGTCAACGCCCTCAACACTTGTCTTTCCCGGGTAAGGACATGACACAAGCTTCCCACAATGAGGTTAGTATTTTTTGTTGCTTTTGCATCCAAGTCCACACACACACAGCTTTCTCTCTGTCTCTATTTCTCTGCTGCAGGTCAGATACACTGCGATGGGTCCCACAGAAGGAGCAGGAGGAGGGGTCTCCCGAGTGTCGCAGTAGTCTAAGGCACTGCATCGCAGCGCTAGCTGTGCCACTAGAGATCCTGGTTTGAGTCCAGGCTCTGTCGCAGCCGTCCGCGACCGGGAAAGCCATGGGGGCGGTGCACAATTGGCCCAGTGTCGTCCGGGTTAGGGGAGGGTTTGGCCGGCAGGGATGTTCTTGTCCCATCGTGCACTAGCAACTCCTGTGGCGGGCCATGCGCAATGCACGCTGACACGGTCGCCAGGTGTACGGTGTTTCCTCTGACACATTGGTGCTGCTGGTTCCCGGGTTAAGCGGGCATTGTGTCAAGAAGCAGTGCGGCATGGCTGGGTCGTGTTTCAGGAAGAAGCATGGCTCTCGACCCTCATCTCTCCCCAGTCCGTACGGGAGTTGCAGCGATGGGACAAGACTGTAACTACCAATTGGATACCACAAAATTGGGGAGAAAAAAAGTAGCAGGAAGGAGCAAGCAGGTGATATGTGTAGATGTAGCACAGTGGATAAAGTCCTGTGAGCAAGCCCTGGCACGGCTCCCTGATTGCTTGCCTGCCTGCTGTGTGGGCCGTGGCCTGCCTGCTTTGTGGGTCATGGCCTCCCTTGACGTGTGTGTTGCTGGCTGGCTGGTGACCCATGCTGCAGGATGGAAGGACCTGGGGCCAGATTAACCCTGTGAGAACCACGTTACCTAAATTGCATCCTTTACAGGCAAAATATAAAATGTATTTCATTGTCTTACAGACATGTCAAATGACCAAAAGTAAATATATTTTTAAATGTATGCTAAAAGAGGTCAGGACAACCAAATATTACTAAAAGTAAGTCAGATGTTCTCCATACGTAGAAAACACCCCAAATAGTTGATCCTTTCATAAATATACATTTTTGGTAGCGAAATACAAACATTTGAATTGGTCAAGTTGGTACATTTTGCCATTTCAGATGTGTATACACCATTAGACAATAGTTCCCATCACGTCAATGCTTTTGCTCCATTTGAATGGGATTTGTATATCATTTCAGTTGTTTTTAGCACAATTGTAATACCATTGAAGCCCATGTGGCCTTTTTGCAACGATTCCATAAAATTGTTCTACAAACCTGAAATTGAAAAAAACATATTTTCATAATCAGAGGCCAAGTAAGTATTTATGAAGGGTAATCAATTTTCTTGCTCTAATTTGGATCTATGCTTTGGTCTCACAGGGTCAGAAAGCCCTCGCTAATGACAGAGATGCCTTCCATTCACACTTGACCAGCTGGCACAGACACAGGCCCCTCAGAAAACATAAATGGCATTGCAGTACATCCCTTAATGCAAAGAGTATGTTTTGGAGGTTGAGGGTGATCTGACATAATGCATGTCCACCAGATATTGTGAGGCGAGTGCCTTGACCCTTTGATCTTTAACTCCTCCTTGGTGTTTTCGACTAAGTGGGCGGCTGCAGTAAGTCCTGGCGGAAGATGACAAGCTGAAATCTGACAGGCTGATTTCTGACATGTCAACCTGCCCCCTTGCGGATTAGTCTGTGGCTGCATGCGGCGTGCGGCATCTCTCCTCTGTAATGTATATGTATATATTTTTTTTAAATGTAGGCGGTAGATCAGCTTTAATATTGAAGATAGATTGTGGCTTCCATCAATTTAATTGTCCTTCATTTCCAATCACCCATATTTGTTTTGTTTAAATATATTTTCCTTCATTTTTTCCCACTAACCCTACCATCCCTCCCCTAAATGGGATGAACGAATGGACAACAACTCTTAGGCTTCCACTTTCATCTTATATATACTATATACATTTTACGGACACAGTATATTTTACAATAGTTATCTTTTGTTTGTTTTTAGTCCCATCCTTCAACTCCACACAACCCCTCCCATCTATCTCTGAACACCATCCAGTCCCATCCTTCAGCTCCACACAACCCCTCCCATCTATCTCTGAACACCATCCAGTCCCATCCTTCAGCTCCACACAACCCCTCCCATCTATCTCTGAACACCATCCAGTCCCATCCTTCAGCTCCACACAACCCCTCCCATCTATCTCTGAACACCATCCAGTCCCATCCTTCAGCTCCACACAACCCCTCCCATCTATCTCTGAACACCATCCAGTCCCATCCTTCAGCTCCACACAACCCCTCCCATCTATCTCTGAACACCATCCAGTCCCATCCTTCAGCTCCACACAACCCCTCCCATCTATCTCTGAACACCATCCAGTCCCATCCTTCAGCTCCACACAACCCCTCCCATCTATCTCTGAACACCATCCAGTCCCATCCTTCAGCTCCACACAACCCCTCCCATCTATCTCTGAACACCATCCAGTCCCATCCTTCAGCTCCACACAACCCCTCCCATCTATCTCTGAACACCATCCAGTCCCATCCTTCAGCTCCACACAACCCCTCCCATCTATCTCTGAACACCAGCCAGTCCCATCCTTCAGCTCCACACAACCCCTCCCATCTATCTCTGAACACCATCCAGTCCCATCCTTCAGCTCCACACAACCCCTCCCATCTATCTCTGAACACCATCCAGTCCCATCCTTCAGCTCCACACAACCCCTCCCATCTATCTCTGAACACCATCCAGTCCCATCCTTCAGCTCCACACAACCCCTCCCATCTATCTCTGAACACCATCCAGTCCCATCCTTCAGCTCCACACAACCCCTCCCATCTATCTCTGAACACCATCCAGTCCCATCCTTCAGCTCCACACAACCCCTCCCATCTATCTCTGAACACCATCCAGTCCCATCCTTCAGCTCCACACAACCCCTCCCATCTATCTCTGAACACCATCCAGTCCCATCCTTCAGCTCCACACAACCCCTCCCATCTATCTCTGAACACCATCCAGTCCCATCCTTCAGCTCCACACAACCCCTCCCATCTATCTCTGAACACCAGCCAGTCCCATCCTTCAGCTCCACACAACCCCTCCCATCTATCTCTGAACACCATCCAGTCCCATCCTTCAGCTCCACACAACCCCTCCCATCTATCTCTGAACACCATCCAGTCCCATCCTTCAGCTCCACACAACCCCTCCCATCTATCTCTGAACACCATCCAGTCCCATCCTTCAGCTCCACACAACCCCTCCCATCTATCTCTGAACACCATCCAGTCCCATCCTTCAGCTCTACACAACCCCTCCCATCTATCTCTGAACACCAGCCAGTTTTGCGCTGTGATGTTTCACAAAAGTTCCGAACACTTCTATTCTCATAGATTCTACATATTGTAAATTTAAAAAAAAATGTTTTGCTAAGAGTATTATTATATTATTGATCGATTTGACTATGACTTTTTAAATCACCCATCAGTGCTATTTGCAGAGGTGGACATAACTTGGCAGGGGGTCTGGTGGTCCTCACATTTTCTGGGGCACCGAAAGATAATTTCTACACAATCTAATATGACCCATGGCCCTTCTAGTCATCTCTCTTTAGAACAACAAAAAGTAAGCAAAAATGCCCACAGTCATCAAGCTAGGTAAGAGATTATTAAATATGTTTAGGTAATTGATAAGACTGAACTAGATCCATGTTAACTAAATAATCAAAATCGTGTTGCACCATAGAACATACTATATGCCAGTGAAACTGAATATCATGCATTCAGAAATTGTATTATTCCTTTGGGGCTTGTCTACAGATTCTCCCTTTTCCCTGTTTTTGTTTGCTTGGAAATGTTGATACTGGAGACTGTTATCAGAAGAAACTGTGTAACCTAGCATTTAGAGTGGCTAATAAATGCATTGCCATTCATTGGAAGGATGGTTATCCTCCCACAATGGATGGAAGACGTCAAGTTCTGTATAGCATCACTAGATTTGTTTTAAGATTAAGGGTATACAGTACAACTTTCATAAGGTCTGGATGCCTTCATATGGAATACTGTACAACAAAAGCAGTCTCTATTTAAAACATGCCCACGTCAGGGGAGATACCTATTTAGGCAGGTTTTCCTACTTACAAAGCATGTAGAGGTCTGTAATTTTTTATCATAGGTACACTTCAACTGTGAGAGACGGAATCTAAAACAAAAGTCCAGAATTTTTATGAATGATTTTTAAGTAATTAATTAATAAGTATTTGATCACCTACCAACCAGTAAGAATTCCGGCTCTCACAGACCTGTTAGTTTTCCTTTAAGAAGCCCTCCTGTTCTCCACTCATTACCTGTATTAACTGCACCTGTTTGAACTCGTTACCTGTATAAAAGACACCTGTCCACACACTCAATCAAACAGACTCCAACCTCTCCACAATGGCCAAGACCAGAGAGCTGTGCAAGGACATCAGTGATAAATTTGTAGACCTGCACACGGCTGGGATGGGCTACAGGGCAATAGGCAAGCAGCTTGGTGAGAAGGCAACAACTGTTGGTGCAATTATTCGAAAATGGACGAAGTTCAAGATGACGGTCAATCACCCTCGGTCTGGGGCTCCATGCAAGATCTCACCTCGTGGGGCATCAATGATCATGAGGAAGGTGAGGGATCAGCCCAGAACTACACGGCAGGACCTGGTCAATGACTTGAAGAGAGCTGTGACCCCAGTCTCAAAGAAAACCATTAGTAACACACTACGCCGTCATGGATTAAAATCCTGCAGCGCATGCAAGGTCCCCCTGCTCAAGCCAGCACATGTCCAGGCCCGTCTGAAGTTTGCCAATGACCATCTGGTATCCAGAGGAGGAATGGGAGAAGGTGATGTGGTCTGATGAGACAAAAATCGAGCTTTTTGGTGTAAACTCCACTTGCCGTGTTTGGAGGAAGAAGAAGGATGAGTACAATCCCAAGAACACCATCCCAACTGTGAAGCATGGAGGTGGAAACATCATTCTTTGGGGATGTTTTTCTGCAAAGGGGACAGGGCGACTGCACCGTATGGAGGGGAGGATGGGTGGGGCCATGTATCGCGAGATCTTGGCCAACAACCTCCTTCCCTCAGTAAGAGCATTGAAGATGGGTCGTGGCTGGGTTTTCCAGCATGACAACGACCTGAAACACACAGCCAGGGCGACTAAGGAGTGGCTCCATAAGAAGCATCTAAAGGTTCTGGAGTGGCCTAGCCAGTCTCCAGACCTGAATCCAATATAAAATCTTTGGAGGGAGCTGAAAGTCCGTATTGCCCAGCGACAGCCCCGAAACCTGAAGGATCTGGAGAATGTCTGTATGGAGGAGTGGACCAAAATCCCTGCTGCAGTGTGTAAACCTGGTCAAGAACTATAGGAAACGTATGATATCTGTAATTGCAAACAAGGTTTCTATACCAAATAAGTTCTGCTTTTCTGATGTATCAAATACTTATGTCATGCAATAAATTACAAATGAATTACTTAAAATCATACATTGTGATTTTCTGGATTTTTGTTTTAGATTCCGTCTCTCATAGTTGAAGTGTACCTATGATAAGAATTACAGACCTCTACATGCTTTGTAAGTAGGAAAACCTGCAAAATCGGCAGTGTTTCAAATACTTGTTCTCCCCACTGTATATTGTGTGCAAGATAAAAAGAACTCTACAGTACTATTAGGCCTATGATATGAATTATATGGAGGGTGAACTGTTTCTGTGTGTTAATATGAAGGTGTATGTGTTTTCATTAAACTTTTGTTTTCCAAACCTTTCCCTTGAGACATAAAAAAGAAAGGAAGTGTTAGGGAGGGGAGAGTTCAGTTACTGACTAGACAGGCGGGGGTCAGGCGTGTAGGCGGGTCGGGTTGGCTGAGCGGTCTGGCTGAAATGTTATATAGAGGATGTCTTAAAGAGAATACAAAAGTCTTTGGACTTTATGTGTAAGAGATGTTGGACCCTTTTTTCCCAATTTGCACCGAAAATGACCTCAGGACCTGAAGCAAGGATATGCATATTCTTGATAACATTTGAAAGGAAACACTTTGAAGTTGGTGGAAATGTGAAATGAATGTAGGAGAATATAACACATTAGATCTGGTAAAAGATAATACAAAGTAAAAAACATGTTTTAAAAAAAATCATCTTTGAAATGTAAGAGAAATGCCAAAATGTAATATTCCAGGTTAGGCACACTTTATATTTTGCCTTCATATGGAATACTGTACATCAAAAGCAGTCTCTATTTTAAACATGCCCACGTCAGGGGAGATACCTATTCAGGCAACTCCTGGCTGCTCAGTCCTGGCCCCGGGGGTCAGGATTGTGTGTGACACACCGCCCCTCTCCACCTCCAAATCGACCCCACTCCAGAGTACAGGCCTCGGTGTAACGCTCATTCCTTTGACGATACGCGCGAATCTGACCATCACCCCTGGTGAGACAAAACCGCGACTCGTCAGTGAAGAGCACTTTTTGCCAGTCCTGTCTAGTACAGCGACGGTGGATTTGTGCCCATAGGTGCCGTTGTTTACAATGAAGATCTGTGAAGTTATTTTGATTTTTACCAATTATCTTTGAAATAGAGGGTCCTGAAAAGGGGACGTTTCTTTTTTTGCTGAGTATAGTATATCAAACTGAATATCTCAGTGGCCAGGGTCAGTCAGTTAGTAAAGGGTGGATGCTGCTCAGGATAGGTGCAGACAGAAATTAGATTGGGTTTTTCCAATTCAGCACTATGTAATCGGGCAGGCACCTTCCCCTTTCGCTCTCCCACTCGCCAAGTGCCCTTTTGGGTAGTGATATAATTATATATTTTTGGTATACATTTCTTTGTTCCGTTGTTCTGAACTCACTGCACCAAAGTCTACCCCTATCCCGTCCGTTGGTCTGCCCTGAATGGAGATTGCCGCCTGGTATCCAAACATGCATTGTGACGCGGGTCACCGTTCGTGTGTGTGTGTTGCAAGCTATCTAGTTTAAATATAAACAGTACTGCCACAGCAGCATAAGATATGATTAACATTCGATTTACATCATTCGGTCTGGTTGGCTGATAGCCTATGCGCAGCAGCGCTTCATAATTTATTTCCTTATAGAATCATAGCGGGGGAAAGGGGCTGGAGGTGCTGCAGCACCCCTGATAAATTGAAATAAATGTGTCAAAATTATAGAATAACTGCAGTCTGAAAGAAATGTAATAATTCGGAATAACCTACTACACCATATGTAGGGCTATAATTTAGCCACAGAGGATCAATAGCTTCTTTTAAAAATAGCCTAGCTGTGGATTGCCTGTCTCCCAATAACAAGGCATATCCTGCAGTCGGGATTGCACCTTAAATCTGTCAGTGAACAGCATTCTGACAAAACAGGCCTTTCGTAATATTTCAAATACAATGAAGGGAAAACACAGGTTGGAAAGGAAATGACTCCTGCCGAAAATAAAATGTGAATCTGTCTGCTGTAAGCTACCAAATTATTTTATCAACATCCAAATAGGCCTATTGAGCGAACATTGTTTAGTCTTCAAGTGAGAGTATTTTGGCACAAGCGCATCGGTAAGGCCAGTGAGCAGCACATCATTGGGCGAGTCAGTGAAACTGGAAAGCTTTTTTGGGATGATAAATTCTTCCTCATATTGTACATTAATTGTCAACACACACCTAGGCCTACAGCAGGCTGTTGATGGATTCAAGAGGAGGTTGTTTTGTTTGATCTCAGTTTGTCAAAGTAGCCTGTCATTACAATCATTTGTGCAGTAGGCTATTAAAAATATTATGCCAAAGTCTCCAGTCATGCAAATTTACATAGAAGTGCATGAAATGTGTTCATTGAAAAAAGCAATTTCTTTCCTGGACCTAGGCTACTAAAGATGCGCAACTTCTGTAAGCACTGCTACCGCTCAATTCCACTACGCAAATACGATGATACTCATGCAATGATTCATTATAAAGGTGTTTTTTTTGGTCAAAGAAACATAAGTTTTATTTCGGAGTGGTCGATGAGCTGCTGTCAGGATTTCAAGGTCAAATAGTCCAGTGTTTTCAGTTCAGTTGTAACCGAGCAAAAGACAATAATATTATCCATTGCCGCAAACTATCACGTGTCTGCACATGACACCCTTGGAAAAGTTGCAGTTGGAGGAATCCGGTGAGGTGTTTTAAATGGACCGTAGACTGTAGCTTAAAGGAAAACTGCACCTGGAGCGACGGAGTTGACGATAGTCCCATCATCCGCACGCGTATTATTCTGCTCTACGAATTCAAGGGGAGGTTTTCGAACGATGTGACATGACTGCTACCCGAATGTAACAATTAGTCTAACCTTGATGAAATCCGATTGTGCTCTTCCGCCGTGTATTAATTGGAACCAGTCGGATGCGCACAGTTCTGCGGCCATATGTAGTTGAATCATTTAACTGAAGAGGATGCTTTAAATGTACATTCAGTAGAACATTGAAGGCTACTTTGAAGGCAACCCGGAATAGCCCCCAATTAATTTCAAATGCCATGGTAGCTTATTTGCTTAAACGTAAAGGTCAGAATCTGGGGTTTGCGAGATACATGCTGAATTGATTGGAGATCTTCGGAATTGACCGCCTTGTCATTCATTGCCTGTTGTGTAGGCACGGAATTTTCACGCGCTGTTCTAGCAATCCAACAGCTGAACAACATTGTCTAGGTAGCTCATCCAAACTGACCGCCCCACTACTTCGCATCTGCGCCCCGGCCACTTGAAATGAGGACCGCGTCCCGAGCCTGTTCTGTGTGAAGCCGCGAAAACGGGCAATTCCTTCCGTCTCTCCCGTCCGCAGTGAGGCAAGGACATTAAGTCCCCGTTTGGCCGTGCTGCAGCCATGGACCGGGACGAGAACAAGAGCGTCTCGAAAAAGACCATAATCACAAAGATTTTCAAAGTTCGCAGGAGGAGAGAGATGCTTTTCGTGCAAGTGTGTTTTCTCTGCAGTGTCCTCTGCATGGCATGGAGCATGTCAGTATTGCTGACAAAGACAGGTGAGTGTGAGCCGGGGAAACTGCTGAGAAACGCGGGGCAGGGAGGACAGCTGAGAATTCTGCGGTGTAATAGTGCACCCTCTAGCCAGCTAGCCATTAGTTATATTCCGAGAATTGTCTTTCACCACGCTTATAAAAATACATTTTCAAGGACATGCAAGCAAAGTATTGTCCGAATCATTTATGGTGCCTCCCCCCAGCATTTCTAGATATTCATCTGCATCAAACCATGTTGAGATAAAATTGGAACCACTGATAAAGTGCATGGTTATTGCTCATAATTATTCAGTGCAAAATGCTTAGTGAAGTGATGGTTTATAACAATGTCGAGAGGTTTTGAAAAACTCTGCATTTAGTCTCAATGTCGACGCAGTGGCTGTTTGCCTCGGCATTATGACCCAAAGCTCTCATGACAACACTCATATTAATTGTGAGGATACCTCTGTGATATGGGTCACTATAATTTTTCTTCATCGTGTACGATTATGCGTTGGTCTTTCCGTATGCCGCAGTGTGCGCGGCTGCAACACGTTAAGAAGCGTGCAAGGTGGTTTACACCTCGACAACCATATACATCACCTCGGATGTAGGCTGTCATTGAACCTCAACAATATTTTATTGTGTGTGTTGGTAACATTTGGTTTGAGCGTTGTCACCCTATGGCAAAACGAGAGCAACCAACCTGGTGCATCAGTCGCTCAGCGTTTGAGAGAGAATGAGCGTAGGCTGTGGTAATGCTGGCATCATCGTGTCTCGCCCTGGGCTTCACACATCATTGCACACTGGACAGGGCCGGCTCTAGCCTTTTGGGCCCTACTTTACAGCAATTGTATATATTTTTACCATGGGGCTGCGAGAACATTTAGCAATTTTATAACATTTCCTGAAATTCTACACATTTTGCCATGACTTATGTCAAGTTAACATTATCTGAGCGAGTGACTAACAAAATCTATGGGGGTCTGGGCCCCTGGGCTCTTGCCCTTCATGCCTGGTCGTTAATTTGGATGTGATTACTACAGGTTTAGATAGTTGGCTAGACTAATTTAACAATCTAAAAAAATGTTAGCTGACATTGACTATTTGAGTGAGTGAAATAAGAGAATCTGCTGATGCACAACCACATTTCAAAACTTGCACCTTGTGTAATTCTACTATTCTAACTCAATAGTAAGTTTAGACCCCGACTGAGTTGCCCATTCCTGGGCTTGTACACCGTGGCAATTTAGCCTGTGGCATTGATTATTAGAAAAATGTATTCTCGTGTCAAAAGAGACTAGTGTAAATAGGATAATTTTGTTCAGAAAGTCAGTCTTGTCCAAAAGAGTTTAGTGAGTTAGTCATGACTTGACTTGAGGGGTAGGTTTAGTTGGACATAGCTCATTTGCCCACTCACGGGATACACAGCTGAAATGATTGGACTCTATCCAATCCTACTGCAGAACAGTGTGAGGCAGACCTGCCCATCAGCACAGCAGATACATAAACACATCATGAATTTAACTTGAGAAATACTGCACCAAACACCTTCATGTAAAATTGTGCAAATTACATTTCAGCAAAAATCTCAATTTCTGGAGTTATCCTATATTAATGGACTGTTTTGGGGAAATTATACTGGCTTTTTTCATATGGTGTCTCATGAGAGACAAACCTTTAACTGCCACAATCAAACCACACCCAAGACTGAAATTCGGTGTGTTCAGTCGCTCTTTAAGTTGGATGGCTGACCATGTGTGTGACATGCCCAAAAACCAAAGGTTATGGGTCCCCACGCACCTGTCATAAATCACCTCAGGCACGTGTGAACATTCAGAATGAGTTGCCAACACATTAGGAATATGTAATCAGACAAGTAGCCCTGTCCGTTTGCTTTTGAACAGAACATGTGACTGATAAGCACTGCCACTGACATTTTGTTATGACAGCAATCGAGAGTTCACCCTAGATCAATTACAAATGACCAATGGATGTCAGTCATCCTTTCTATGGGCAGTAGTGTTTAGGATTGACACTAAGCTCTGAGAGCACAACTTAAACAAAGGACTGGAAGTTTTTTTGAAGGACTGTCTGGTTTAGGATTTCTGCTGTCACCTTGGCACATCGGTCAGAATGCAATAAAGGAGAGAGAGACGAGAAATGCAGTTAAGGGTAATTCGTATACACAGTTGAACAGAGGCACATGGGGAGAGAGTTTGGATGGAGGTTAAGTGTTGGGATTGTAAGGCCTCTAGATTGGATAGGAATAATGTGTTAGGAATTGTGTCTTGTGAGGCCTTGGAGAAAAGTTAGGATGTGAGGGTCTGGAATGGAGATACAAAAGGGTAACATTAAGAACACAACATAAAAGGTGCAGACATGACAAAGTAGTGCCACGTGATTAAGGGGAATAGGCTTAACATATAACCTAGGAGACTGCCAGGATAAACGTAACAAACGAGCATTAGCATGGGTATAAGGGATATGACCAGTTTAAACAGCATAACATGCATTGTATTCAACACTTTTCTCAGAGAATAAATATATACAGTACCAGTCAAAAGTTTGGACACACCTACTCATTCCATGCTTTTTCTTTATTTTTTAAAACTATTTTCGACATTGTAGAATAATAGTGAAGAAATCAAAACTATGAAATAACATTAATGGAATCATATAGTAATCCCCCCCCCAAAAAGTGTTAAACAAATCAAAATATATTTTATATTTCAGATTCTTCAAAGTAGCCACCCTTTGCCTTGATGACAGCTTTGCACATTCTTGGCATTCTCTCAACCAGCTTCATGAGGAATGCTTTTACAACAGTCTTGAAGGAGTTCCCACATATGCTGAGCACTTGTTGGCTGCTTTTCCTTCACTCTGCGGTCCAACTCATCCCAAACTATCTCACTTGGGTTGAGGTCGGGTGATTGTGGAGGCCTCATGAAGATGGTTGAGAGAATGCCAAGACTGTGCAAAGCTGTCATCAAGGCAACGGTTGCTAATTTTGAAGAATCTCAAATATAAAATATATTTTGGTTTGTTTAACACTTTTCTTTGGTTACTACATGATTCCACATGTGTTATTTCATAGTTGTGATGTCTTCACTATTTTCTTCACAATGTAGAAAATAGTAAAAATGAAGAAAACCAATAGAATGAGTAGGTGTGTTCAAACTTTTCACTGGTACTGTAAATGAAAAGGCACTTTATCAGTCATGGCCGGTGGAAGGATAGGGCAAACTAAAGCATGCGGCTTACAAAGGGAACTGGAGAGTGAAACATGTAGAGGACAGGTGATTAAGATATATGGGGGACAGGTGTGGTCAGAAGGGGTGTGGCCTAGGGTAATTGGTAGCATTTGGAGTCCTGTAGAGTGACATTACCCTTCACAATAACACCACATGGGCCTTATGGTGCTTTCAAGACACCTCGGAACAACAACAAAAAACTAGGTTAAATCATGACGTCAGTGATCTTCATGTCGGAAATCTGAGCTCTAAAAAGATGCCCGAGTTTCTGACTTGGAATTCCGAGTTGAAAGACAGAGTTCCCAGTTGTCTTGAACGCACTGATGTCGGATGTCGGAGATTTCCTAGTTCAGAGTTCCTACTGTAGTTCCTAGTTATTTTGAATGCGACAACAGTCCTAACAATTTTGAAACTTCTATTCGATCAAATAAGCCTCACCTAGTAAATTAGTAATGACATATTTTGCTGACCAAATTCAACCCTCTCATTGACCTCCATTCAAAAATTCCTTACTTCGTGGGCTTATTTTTTGTCGACAGATTTTGGGCGGAGAAACCTCTCCCTTCGCTTCTTCCTCTCTGCCGTGACCCTTCACCTCTCCAACCCAGTAGTGGAACATGCCCATCTGCATCCACTCAGGCCCCTGAGCGCAGAAACCCACCATAGGCAGTGCCTCATTATGTTATGTACTCTAGGCCTATGTCCGACCGCACTGATATGTTGGAGTTTTTATTAATTACATTAAAAACAACAAGAGGCTTAAAAGATTATTCTGGAGTGATATACAGACAAGCTTGCCGCAAATCTCTTATTTCCAAAAGGCGGGCTCTAAGGGGACCAAAGTTAAAGCTTTATGGTCAGTAATGGCTTGCCTTTTTTTGCATTTAATCAAGGTTGAATGACCTGTGCACCGTGTGCTGTGATTGTCACCATAAGAGGGTATTTGATAAGAGAGCATGCTGTGTGGATGCCTACCATGATTGGACACGTCTCATGTTTGACCATCACCTTTTGTGAGGCGAGGCAGATGTTGGAGGCAGGTGTTTGATCAGAGAGAAATACAGGTATAACCCCTCACCTCCCCTCCATTATCTCTTTAATTCTCCCCCCTCCCTAATCCCCTCTGAACGCATCTGACTGCTCTCCATATTGCTCTCAATCCCAAATCACCATAAGAATAGGAACCAGGCATTTGTAATGTCATAATATGTCCCCTTTCTGACTCCTGTTTTTATGGATGGGAGTACTCTGGGGTTGTTTGTCTGTGACAAATGTAGTGCCAACAGAATATGACCAGATGGATGGGAATTGAGTGATGGATTACTTAAGGGTTATGTCTCTCTGTCACCCTCCATTTTGGTTGGAGCAGGGTATGTCTCCATAATGGAGATGGGGAAGGTCGAGTACTTTTGAGAGTACGCCAGGTGGTTACAGAGCTAGGGCCTGGTCTGACAGGTGTGTGTGTTGTAGGGTGATGGTGAGGGAGATGGCACTGGGACGTCTCAGCAGTGTCAGGGCAGGAAGGCAGAGAGGAGCCGTGTTTGTGTGGGAGTCGTTCGTGGCACAGGAAGTTGGCAGAGATTGATGGGTGTCATTGGTTCATCTCACTCGCCAGCTAATTGGACTGAGTTGCAGGATGATTATGCCCTCTGTTTCTCTCTCTCTCTCTGTAGTCCTAATAGGGCCCTATAAAATCTGTTCGATTTTTCTTTCCTGGTTCTGTGAATATTTTTCCAAAATTCTGTTTTGTTTTTCCTGGTTTCAGTTTTCCTAGTATTGTCAGCTTTTTTGCTGACACCATTTTGAGAAAAACAAAACAATTGGATGTTCTAGGTCCACAACAATGCTTAAACCAGATCAGGAGACCACCTTTGAGGTCTGGGGGAAAAAATACATGTTGAATTTTGAGTGTAGTTACCCTTTAATGTCCGTGAGCACCAGCCAGAGACTAATGTTTCTGTAGCGCTCATGTGATTGCAGAGTTTGCAAAACAAATGGCCACTGGACTGATGCAAATATTCATGATATCATTCTGCCAGATAGACATGGGCTACTTTGTAGTTAGCATTTAATTGAGCAGGTTTTTGGGAAAGCTTTTCCATCTACCAGCAGACAGTTATCATTAGCATTGACGCTAACGGCTACACAAAGTGAAGACTAGACATACGCATGCAAACACCTCGCACAACACACCGATGGGGGTATTCCTTTTCCGTTTCAGAAGGTTGCATGTAAATATGAATCACTAATGCATTAAGATTAACTTGAGCAAATTTAATGCACCTTTTTGAATAACTTCAATGTATTTAGTTTTTTTCCCTTCTAAGTTAAACGTTAAATGGCAAACATTTGTCTCCACCCTATGGCAAAATATGTAAAATTGCAGCAAAACGCACAGAATTACATTCCCATCAAAGTTGCCCATACCTGATCTACAGCTACCCTTTGGTCTCCTATTCAAGGTTTTAACCAAGCTCAGTTCTGCTTGGCTATGACATTTGTTACTGACTATTACCAATGTGCTATTGAGAGATCATCACTTAAAAAACGAAATAGATTCACTGCTACTATCAAAGTCATCCTCAAGGGTAATACGTTTAACAGAGCAAATTCAATTTGTCCACACTTGTATCAATCATCAATGATACTATTTAGGCCTATATACTGTAGCATTTGAAACGTCATCAACAGCCATTGTTTGAATTCGACCCAGAAACCAACTAAAAATGGACAATACAATAGGCCTAGGGCTTCAAGCTCTGTTTGATTTTTGATGATATTTAATGATATTATTGAATTGTGTTTGGTTGTCAACACAACATCAACATTTTGCCCTCAGAACAACCTTAATTCGCCGGGGCATGGACTCTACAAGGTGTTGAAAGTGCTCCACAGGGATGCTGGCCTATGTTGACGTCAATGCTTCCCACAGTCATCAAGTTGGCTGGATGTCCTTTGGATGGTGGACCATTCTTGATACACACAGGAAACTGTTGAGTGTGAAAAACCCAGCAGCGTTGCAGTTCTTGACACAAACCGCAACGTGTGGCACTTTCTACCATACCCCAAAAGCACTTCCATGTTTTGTCTTGCCTGTTCACCCTCTGAATGGCACACATACACAATCCATGTCTCAAGGTTTAATAAACCTTCTTTAACCTATCTCCTCCCCTTCATCTACTCTGTTTTGACGTGGATTTAACAAGTGACATCAATAAGGGATCAAAGCTTTCACCTGGTCAGTCTATGTTATGGAAATAGCAGGTGTTCTTAATGTTTTGTAGACTCGGTGTGTATGTTGGATTCACATCTCCATCTCAACCAAAAATCTAACTTAAAGAATAGGACTAAATCAAATCAAACTTCTGTTTTAAAAGTGCATTTAAAGTTTGATTTGATTTAGTCCTACTCTATAACTTATTAATTTGAAGTCAAACTGGAATTAATGCCAGAATAAATCAGTGGCACAGAGAACTATTCAAGCAGAAAATACATCTCATTGATCAACGTCTCAACCAAATATTACCCAATTACCCATGTCAAAATGACGTAGGGTAATGTCTTCATCTGCTTCAAGGAAGCAAATTAGTTTTGGTTTTCAAGCACCTAGCTTGTTCTGCCTCACAATTATCATGGTTTCATCCCGAGGCTGCTATCTCTTATAGAATTCAGATGTCGTAACGCATCTTAATGTCTTAACTCAAAGCTCGAGTCTGGTTGGTCTGTTCAGTTCTTGACCGTGACTTGACCAAAAATCAATACCCCAAGGGAAAGGTTAGTCAGTCATTCAGTTAAGACACTAATCCTTTTCTGTTGGTGGTTGAAATCAGTGAGCCCATAATCTAACTGGGGTTACAAACACTGACAGTTTGTAAATCTGGGTTCTTTGCACATTCCAATCTCATTGAAAACCTTTGAGAAATGACTGATGGAAAGCCAGAAGCGTCGCAAGTTGGCCCTGTGTATGGGTGATTTGCATCCAGTAATCGGGAATTAAACAGTTCTCATTTTGTATTCATCCCACTTGAAACCCTTAACAGTCAAACCTGAAAGGATGGGGGAAATTCATTGTATTTATTTATGTCACCTTTATTTAACCAGGTAGGCTAGTTGAGAACAAGTTCTCATTTACAATTGCGACCTGGCCAAGATAAAGCAAAGCAGTTCGACACATACAACAACACAGAGTTACACATGGAGTAAAACAAACATACAGTCAATCATACAGTAGAAAAATAAGTCTATATACGATGTGAGCAAATGAGGTGAGATAAGGGAGGTAAAGGCACAAAAAAAGGCCATGGTGGCAAAGTAAATACAATATAGCAAGTAAAACACTGGAGTTGTACATTTGCAGTGGGAGAATGTGCGAAATAGAAATAATGGGTGCAAAGTAGCTAAATAAATAAATAAATACAGTAGGGGAAGAGGTAGTTGTTTGGGCTAAATTATAGATGGGCTATGTACAGGTGCAGTAATCTGTGAGCTGCTCTGACAGCTGGTGCTTAAAGCTAGTGAGGGAGATACAGTGGGGCAAAAAAGTATTTAGTCAGCCAACAATTGTGCAAGTTATCCCACTTAAAAAGATGAGGCCTGTAATTTTCATCATAGGTACACTTAAACTATGACAGACAAAATGAGAGAAGAAAATCCAGAAAATCACATTGTAGGATTTTTAATGAATTTATTTGCAAATTATGGTGGAAAATAAAACCAAAAACTTATACTTACTTTCCACCATGATTTGCAAATAAATTCATTAAAAATGCTACAATGTGATTTTCTGGATTTCTTTCCCTAATTTTGTCTGTCATAGTTGAAGTGTACCTATGATGAAAATTACAGGCCTCTCTCAAATTTTTGAGTGGGAGAACTTGCACAATTGGTGGCTGACTAAATACCTTTTTGCCCCACTGTAAGTGTTTCCAGTTCCAGAGATTTTTGTATTGAAGCCAACTCCATCCTACAATGTGTTTAGTTATCAATCTAGTTTGTGGTAGAATTTCCATGCATATCCATTTAGTTTCAAATGATCAATATTACAATCATTGTCATGATTTAATAATTTTTATTAACCTATATCTAACTAGGCAAGTCCGTTAAGAACAAATTCTTATTTTCAATGACAGCAGAACGACATATTTGTACCTTGTCAGCTCAGGGGTTTGAACTTGCAACCTTCCGATTACTAGTCCAACGCTTTAACCACTAGGCTACCCTGCCGCCCCATGAATGCATCTATTTTTCAGCACCTTTTTCACAGATACATTGGTTATGTCTCATTCAATGTTACTCAGTGGTGAGAAAAAGTACTCAATTGTCATACGTGAGTAAAAGTAAAGATACCTTAATAGAAAATGATTCAGTCACCCAGTAAAATAATACTTGAGTAAAATTTTAAAAGTATCTGGTTTGAAATGTACTTAAGTACAGTGGTGTAAAAAAGTAAATGCTATACATCAAATTCTTTATATTAAGCAAACCAGATGGCACGTTGTTTTTTTTCGGACAGCCAGGGGAACTCTCTGACATTATTTACAAAAAGGCAGTATTTGTGTTTAGTGAGTTCGCCAGATCGGAGGCAGTAGAGATGACAACGCGTTATATTGCTAGGTGTGTGAATACAATCATATTGCTCTCCTGCGTGAGCATTCAAAATGTTAAAAGGACTTTTGGGTGTGAAGGAAAATGTATGGGAGTAAAACATGTTATTTAGGAATGTAGCGGAGTAGAATTTGTCAAATATATAAATAGTAAAGTACAGATACTACTTAAGCAGTTTTTTGGGGGTATCTTAAAGTATTTTTAATTAAGTACTTAATAACACTGATGTTACTCAACTTCTTTATGTAATATGGCTATGATTTTCTGTGAGCAAGGATGCCTCTTTTCTTCCAGGGTATGGAATAACATTAAAAAATGGACACGAGAAGCATGAACATTGGGGAAGGAAGCTCATGGGACATGAACCCGACAACGAGACCGAGTCGAAGAACTGCACAGAGCCAGGTATGCTCCCATCACTGGAGAAAACTACTGTCGACCATGGCGATAGTTTTGTATTTATTATTTGAACCCTGATTACTGTTATATGAGTTACCATGAGTTACCTCTGGTTCGTTCAGCCATTCCTATGGGGGAAATGAATGGGGAAAGAATGGGGTTTTGGGATAAATACAGAAAATAAGGTCTGAGGTTAACACAGGCTTAGGTGATCTTTTACGTTTTGATCTGAGATAATATCAGTCAGTTAACATGATCTGTATGAGTTATGAAGCCTTTATGCCTTATGTTCTTGTTTTGATAACATACCCGCACGGAAAAATGCTATGGTATAAATACTATAGTATTCACTGTAGTATTTTTGCAGGCTTTGCTGTAGTATTCATCAGGGTTACCCAACTTGTGGCCGTTTTATTTGTCCCCCCCAAGTCTTCTGAACAAAAAGTGATGTATTTTTTAAATTTGTATTTTATTTTCCTCGCTGGACATAAAAGATTGTAAAAACACCAGTTATTTTAATTGAGCAAATCTGTTCCCAATTATTCCCATTCTAAATGGAGACACATGATCATATACAAATGTAAACAAAGTTTGAAATGATCATGTATTTGTCAAAAATGTTATCTATTTGTGATTCTTGCAGTCTACAAATTATTTGTAATTATGTTCCGGCACCCTGACCGCTCACGAAAAAAACCAGCCTGCGTCTGAATCTAGTTGAGGATCCCTGCTGTGACATGCCATAATGTTAAATAATGGTGTTGTATTAATTGTGACAGGCTCACGTTTTACTGGTACAGCATATCCCCACTATTTATTTTATCGGGACGCCGTATCGAACCGTACCCCCTTACTTTAACCTCTGAATGTGTTACAGCGACGAAATCACGCTCTCCTGCTGCGCTATGATGTTAGTGGCTGTGATGAAGGGTTCAGCCAGTAGTTAATGAACAGTCAGAAGAGTGAATGAAATGGTAGGAGGGACATCCCAGCTTCAAATGGTGTCAGATTTCACATCCTGCTTCACAAAGGCAGAAGAGACACACTCCTGGGTCCGTGAGAATCAGGGCTAGCGCTCAAGCAAGCCATTTCCATCTATGGTGTTCACAGATTCATTTATAAGTGAAAATGTCAGTCGGAACCGGTACCAGAACAACGCAGATCCCTAAAACAGGGGACTTTGCATCTTTAAACACTCTGAGGGTGACACAAGGTAACAGACACTTTGGAAGGTTGTGTTTCCGGCTATTTATAGTTTCTTTGTGACACATTTGGCCCAATGGAGATTGAGTGTCTGTTTCTCATTACCAGCCACAGCTAGCAGAATCCTTTGGGGGCCTCACTGAAAGTGTTAAGGGTTGAAGCATCGTTTTATAAGAGGACGTTTTGTCAGTGTTAAGTGTTGGAAGTGTTTACTTCAATCTAGGCCTCCATGATTGGAATATGAGTTAACACTTAGTGTTAAAAATAACACATTTTTAACTCTACAAGTGTTTCCCTATCTATAATTTGAGGATGAGTAATTTATTTATATTTTTACATTACTCTCAAAGTATATTGGATTTGTATTGTCAAGCACTTTGAACATGTAGCGCATTAACTAATTTAAACGCAGTAGGGTCCTTTTGAGACGAGTACCAGTTGACAAGATTATGTGCTGAGAACTTTACGATTTCTAATCCAGAGGGGGATTATCTTATTTTTTGTTTGTTTATGTCTTCTTGCCCACTGCAGGCAGACTTCCCCACTCATTCCTCCTCTCCTCTTTTCTCCATCCCATTCCTTTTGTTCTACCCTTCTCCTGGCAAAAAAACATGTTTTATAATCTAAAATCATGGCTATTTTACATGCTCTGCTCATATGAGAGCACAGTTTTGTTTCCAGGAACAAGCTCAGTGTGACCGAGATACCCACCTAACCTCCTAGAGTCTCCCCATGCGCTCCACCTCAGCCTCGGCCACCTGGGGCAGAGCATGGAGATGTGGGCTGGGGATGGCACCAGGGTAGTCTATATGGATGGATGCTAATTATTATTATCCTAGTTTAAAAAAAGCCTGAGTATGTACCCCATCTAAAGTTGTACGTAATTAGGCCAGTGTTTGTGAGATGCATAGATTATCTTCCGCCTGATTTGGTCTTCTCTTTCCTCCTCATCATAATCTCTTCGCTTAGTAGTTCTGGGTTCACCAGAGGTGCTAATGTTGATCAGAGCTGGATGCCGCTTAATGATGACTGTTGTCGTAAATTAGGTTTATTGGCCATTCAGCAATATTACGTTCTTAGAAATACATTTTTTTCTATAACAAAAAGCTACAAATTATGTTGCTGGTACACTAGACTATGAAGCACAGGGATCAAATAAAAAACAATATATAATGAAATTTTACTTCATTCACAGAATCATTATATGGACTGGATTGCTTCCGTATTTTTTCTTTTTTGACCCGTCACTCACTTGAGTCATTAACCCTCACTCTGATCTAATTAAAACGTGTGTTTTAGAGATTGAATTTCTCCTTTGACTGCCCTAATGATGAATGAACTGTTGTACTGCTGTAGCTGTAGTTCTGCTTAATTTGAAAGCAGTACTGTTTTATTGCAAAACTCATGTTTTATTAGCCCTTACACGGTGACGTGATCCAAATTGGCGAGGGAACAATTTGTTTGTCACTTGTACTTTGTTACAGGCACTTACTCAAATGCTGCGGGTCTTTTAAACGATTGAATTTCTTTCAGGCCCCCAATGCTAATTTAAAGCTGCAGACTTGACACTGTTTTTTGTGTGGGGGAGAAGGAATGCAAGGTTAAATCGCAGGAGGAATATATTGGCCAAATACTGTACATTTACTCTTTTTTTTCTTCTTCCCTGTAGCATAATTCATATTCTATGGTACATTAGAACTGAATGCTAGTTTCAAATACATGCAAATTAAAAATTGCATATCACGACATTTCGATTTTTTTGGACATAAGAGAAACCTTGAGGGAATCATATTTGAGTCAGAAAAGGGTGTTCATATGATAGGGAAGATATACAAAACCTTGCTGAGAGCCTATCCAACGGACAATGTTTTAGATTTTTTTAAACTATTGGAACTAAGACTTGAAAAGAACTGACATTGGCACAAGATGGAGGGAAAGTTGAAGCATAAATTACAAAATTACAGTTAACAAAAATATACACTTAATCCAGTATAAACTACAGAATTTATTATACAAGAGACAAAATTCACAAATTCTACAGCACAACGGCAGAGTCATGTCTTAAGTATAAAACCAATAATGACTCAATAATCCGTGCTTTCTGGGAATGCTATAAAGTCCAAAAGTTATGGGCGGGGCTAGAAAGTTGGCTGTTAGAAGTATTACAATGTAAACCTTTGTTCAGTCAGTCTGCATATTTCAAGACATGGCATATGGGAGTGTAGTGAGATAGCCAATGTGTTGGACACTTCACTTCTCGTCACTCAACTTGAAAAAAACGTACACTAAAAGCATCAAAAACAATCTAATGATTTATTTATTTGAAAAAACGCATTGGTACAATTTTAAGGCCAAGTGGCAAACAATAATTCAGGCACTAGGGGTGGGGGTGTGAACATGCGGGTCTAGGCAGATGAGATGAAGTCCTTGTTTGTGTGTGTCTCCGCAAGTTGTTGTTCGTTTCAGTTTGTATCTGGAATGAAAAAATACATCAAAATAATAATAAATATATATATATATATATATAAAAAGATTTGAATGCTAAAAAGCAAAGTAGAACTGAAAAATAAAGCAAAGGTTATTATGGCTTTAGTTTCTAGTATGTAATAATCCCCTGGGGGATTTTTTGATTACAGTGGTTTTAGATACTGCATCACACTAATCTGGAAGAAGGAACAAGGGAGGGAGGGATGTGGAGAGGTGAGTGTATGTTGCATGTTTTTGGCATGGAGCGAGAGGAGAAGGTAAGTCACACTGCCCCCAAAATTGACACGTTATGGCGCTGGCAGCCTTGATACGGCTGTGTGTGTGTGTGTGTATATGTATATATATATATATATATATATATATATATATTACTATTTTCTACATTGTAGAATAATAGTGAAGACATCAAACTATGTAGAATCATCTAGTAACCCCCCCAAAAGTGTTAAACAAATCAAAATATATTTTTTATTTTAGATTGTGCAAAGCTGTCATCAAGGCAAAGGGTGGCTACTTTGAACAATCTTGGCATTCTCTCAACCAGCTTCATGAGGTATTCACCTCTTGAAGTTCCCACATATACTGAGCACTTGTTGGCAGCTTTTCATTCACTCTGCAGTCCAACTCATCCCAAACCATCTCAATTGGGTTGAGGTTGGTTGATTGTCGGGGCCATGTCATCTGATGCATCACTCCATCACTCTCCTTCTTGGTCAACTAGCCTAGAGGTGTGTTTTGGGTCATTGTTCTGTTGAAAAACAAAGGATAGTCCCACTATTGCTGCAGAATGCTGTGGTAGCCATGCTGGTTAAGTATGCTGTGAATTCTAAATAAATCGCTGACAGCGTCACCAGCAAAGCACCATCACACCTCCTGATCTATGTTTCACGGTGGGAACCACACATGCAGAGATCATCTGTTCACCTACTCTGCGTCTCACAAAGACTCGGCGGTTGGAACCAAAAATCTCAAATTACATTTTATTTGTCACATACATGTGTTTAGAAGATGTTATTGCGGGGGTAGCGAAATGTTTGTGCTTTTAATTCCGCCAGTGCATTGATATCTAACAATGTCACGACAAATACCTAATACACACAAATCTCAGTAAAGGAATGGAATTAAGAATATTTAAATATATGGACGAGCAATGTCAGAGCGGCATACACTGAGATACAGTAGATAGTATAGAATACAGTTGAAGTCGGAAGTTTACATACCCCTTAGCCAAATACATTTAAACTCAGTTTTTCACAATTACTGACATTTAATCCTAGTAAATAATTACCTGTCTTAGGTCAGTTAGGATCACCACTTCATTTTAAGAATGTGAAATGTCAGAATAATAATACAGAATTATTTCAGCTATTATTTCTTTCATCACATTCCCAGTGGGTCAGAAGTTCACATACATTCAATTAGTATTTGGTAGCATTGCCTTTAAATGGTTTAACTTGGGTCAAACGTTTCAGAGTAGCCTTCCACAAGCTTCCCACAATAAGTTGGGTGAATTTTGACCCGTTCCTCCTGACAGAGCTGGTGTAACTGAGTCAGGTTTGTAGGCCTCTTTGCTTGCACATGTTTTTTCAGTTCTGCCCACAAATTTTCTATAGGATTGAGGTCAGGGCTTTGTGATGGCCACTCCAATACCTTGACTTTGTTGTCCTTAAGCCATTTTGTCACATTGTTCATTTGGAAGACCCATTTGCGACCAAGCTTTAACTTCCTGACTGATGTCTTGAGATGTTGCTTCAATATATCCATATACGTTTCCTGCCTCATGATCCCTCCTGCAGCAAAGCACCCCCACAACATGATGCTGCCACCCCCGTGCTTTCCCTTTTTTTCCTCCAAACATGACTATGGTCATTATGGCCAAACAATTAATATTTTTGTTTCATCAGACCAGAGGACATCTGAGCGGTATGACGGCTGCATGGTCCCATGGTGTTTATACTTGCATACTATTGTTTGTACAGATGAACATGGTACCTTCAGGTGTTTGGAAATTGCTCCCAAGGATGAACCAGACTTGTGGAGGTCTATTTTTTTTCTGAGGTCTTTGCTGGTTTGATTTTCCCATGATGTCAAGCAAAGAGGCACTGAGTTTGAAGGTAGGCCTTGAAATACATCCACAGGTACACTTCCAATTGACTCAAATGATTCAATTAACCTATCAGAAGCTTCTAAAGCCATGACTTAATTTTCTGGAATTTTCCAAGCTGTTTAAAGGCACAGTCAACTTAGTGTATGTGAACTTCTGACCCACTGGAATTGTGATACAGTGAATTATAAGTGAAATAATCGGTCTATGAACAATTGTTGGAAAAATGACTTGTGTCATCCACAAAATAGATGTCCTAACCGACTTGCCAAACTATAGTTTGTTTTAACAAGTAATTTTTGGCGTGATTGAAAAACGAGTTTTAATGAATCCAACCTAAGTGTATGTAAACCTCCGACTTCAACTGTACATGTGAGATGAGTAATGCAAGATATGTAAACATTATTAAAGTGACTTTATTAAAGTGTCTAGTGTTCCATTTATTAAAGTGGCCAAGGATTTCAAGTCTGTGTATTTAGTCTGCAGCCTCTCTGTGCTAGTGATGGTCATTTAAAAGTCTGATGGCCTTGAAATAGAAGCTGTTTTTCAGTCTCCTCTGTCCCAGCTTTGATGCACAGAACAAAGGACAGATTTCCACCGGGCTAATGTCCATTGCTTGTGTTTCTTGGGCCAAGCAAGTCTCTTCTTATTATTATTTGTGTCCTTTAGTAGTGGTTTCTTTGCAGCAATTTGACAATGAAGGCCTGATTCATGTAGTCTCCTATGAACAGTTGATGTTGAGATGTGTCTGATATGTGAACTCTATGAAGCATTTATTTGTGCTGCAATCTGAGGTGCAGTTAATTGCTGATTTCTGAGACTGGTAACTCTAATGAACTTATCCACTGCAGCAGAGGTAACTCTGGATCTTCCTTTTCTGTGGCGGTCCTCATGAGAGCCAGTTTCATCATAGCGCTTGATGGTTTTTGCGATTGCACTTGAAGAAACATTCAAAGTTCTTGAAATTTTCTGTATTGACTGACCTTCATGTCTTAAAGTACTGATGGACTGTAATTTGTCTTAGCTTATTTGAGCTGTTCTTGCCATAATATGGACTTGGTCTTTTATCAAATAGGGCTACCTTCTGTATACCAACCCTAACTTGTCACAACACAACTGATTGGTTCAAACGCATTAAGGAAAGAAATTCATTTGATTTGAAAAGGCACACTTGTTAATTGCAAGTTGAGAGCTTCAGGTTCCTTGTTGTCCACATCAACAACAAACTATCATGGTCCAAACACACCAAGACAGCCATGAAGAGGTCACGACAAAGCCTATTCCCCCTCAGAAGACTGAAAAGATTTGGCATGGGTCCTCAGATCCTCAAAACATTCTACAGTTGCACCACTGGTTGCATCACTGCCTGGTATGGCAACTGCTCGGCCTCCGACCCCAAGGCACTACAGAGGTTAGTGCGTACGGCCCAGCTTCTTGCCATCCAGGACCTCTATACCAGGCGGTGTCAGAGAAAGGCCCTAAAAATTGTCAGACTCCAGCCACCCTAGTCATAGACTGTTCTCTCTGCTACCGCACAGTAAGCAGTACCAGAGCGCCAAGTCTAGGTCCAAGAGGCTTCTTAACAGCTTCTACCCCCAAGCCATAAGACTCCTGAACAGGCCAAAGAGTTCAATCTTGGTTTCATCAGACCAGAGCATCTTGTTTCTCATGGTCTGAGAGTCTTTAAGTGCCCAAACGGGCTTTCATGTGCCTTTTACTGACAGGTGTGTGCCTTTCCAGATCATGTCCAACCGATTGAATTTACCGCAGGTGGACTCTAATCAAGTTGTAGAAACATCTCAAGGGTGACCAATGGAAATAGGATGCACTTGAGCTCAATTTTGAGTCTCGTAGCAAAGGGTGTGAATAGTTACGTAAATAAGATATTTCTGTCTATTAATTTGAATACATTTGCAAACGTTTCTACAAACCTGTTTTTTCTTTGTCATTATGGGGATTGTTTGTATATTGCTGAGATGTTTTATTTTATTAAATCAATTTTAGAATAAGGCTGTAACGTAACAAAATGTGGAAAAAGTCAAGGTTTCTGAATACTTTCCGACGGCACTGTGTATATATATATATATATATGTGTGTTTGTGTCTGCGAGAGAGACAGGGCTGGAGAAAATGAGGTACAGTAGAGGCTGTAGTGTTGGGATAATTGATTTAAGGGTTGAGTGCCAGAGTCAGAGACGTGTGGCGGTGAGAAGCCGTAGCCTGCTCTCCAGCCCTCCCTCCCTGCTCACCCTCCCTTGGAGGCGAGTCATGCAGGTTTGTCCATTTTGGGGAAACACCAGAAGGCATTTTAAAAGGGGAATTACACAAGCAGAGGATTATGCTGCTACCGCATAATGGAACCTGACCTTGCTTCTGCTTCTTGTTCGCAAGCCAACACGAAAAACAATACAGGGCCTTGTTCATTTGCCACCAAACGGGAGAAAGTGGACTGAAGCGATTCCGTGAAGGTGGCTACACGGAATCGTTTCCCGGCCCCGTCAGCAAAAGTTTGCGCACGCAGTTCGTAATCAGAAATCTCCTTGTTTACCTAGCAGTGGACATGATCACGTGCAACTTCAAGTGCAGCTCATGCAAGTTAACAAACACGTGATCAGATGGTTATCGTCTACAACATCGCAGATGTCATCTGAGGAATGATTACCGAGAAAGATAGCAAGCCAGCGAGGCAAAGGAAAATATTAGGAAGGTGTTGCTAATGTTTGATACACTCAGAGTACTTGTTGAACATAGGTATAACTATCAGTCTCTAGTGTTGTCATGTTTGTCACTTAAGTTTGTCAAGGTCTCGACATCAGCGTTAGCGTGATAAACAAAATATTACTCAATTGCAAACGCTCATTTCCTTTTTCCGTTGCAAAACGTTTTAAAATGTTGGGTACCCTATTGAACAGAACCCAGTAGAGAGAATGAGTGAGTGTACCAGGAGGCTGAAAAGAGTTTTGCAAGGTCCCTCCTCAAAAAGTTCTACAGCTGCACCATTGAGAGCATCTTGACTGGCTGCATCACCACTTGGTACGGCAACCGACTGCGACGCTCGACAGAGAGTGGTGAGTACGGCCCACTACATCACTGGGCCCGAGCTCCCTGTCTTCCTGGACTTCTATACCAGATGGTGCCAGAGCTCAGAGTCCCAAAACATTTTCAAAGACTCCAGTCACCCAAGACTGTCCTCTGCTACTTCATGGCAAGCCATACAAATGCAACAAGTCTGGAAACAAAATGACCCTGAACAACTTCTACCCCACAAGCCTTAAGATTGCTAAGCAATACTGCTAAATAGCTTATCAAATGGCTACCCAGACTAACTGCATTGAGCCGTTTTATGCACGGACTCTCTTTCACTGACTCTATGCGCACACATTGGACTCTACCCACACACTCACACCTATTTACACTGACACCCCAACACACACACTACATACGCCCACACACACATGCGCACACATGCATACTGACGCCAAACACACGCTCACACACACACTTTCACACTCACCACATACGCTGCAGCGCCTGTCTATTATCTATCCTTTTGCCTAGCCACTTTACCCCTACCTACAGTGCCTTCAGAAATGATTCACACCATTTGACTTTCTCCACATGTGTTACAGCCTGAATTTAAAATGGATTCCATTTTGATTTTGTTTCACTGATCTACACACAATAACCCATAATGTCAAAGTGGAATTATATATTTTTTGAACATGTTTATAAATTCATAAAAATTAAAAGCTGAAATGTCCTGAGTCAATAAGTATTCAACCCCTTTGTTATGGCAAGACTCAATACGTTTAGGACTAACAATTTGCTTAGCAAGTCACATAAGTTGCATGGACTCACTCTGTGGGCAATAATAGTGTTTAACAAGATTTTTAAATGACAAACTCATCTCTGTAGCTCACACATACAATTATCTGTAAGGTCTCTCAGTGGAGCAGTGCATCTCAAACACAGATTCAACCACAAAGACCAGGGAGGTTTTCCAATGCCTCGCAAAGAAGGGCACCTATTGGTAGATGGATAAAAATAAAACATAAACAGATATTGAATATCCTTTTGAGCATGGTGAGGTTATTAATGACTTTTGATGGTGTATCAATACACCCAGTCACTACCAAAGATACAGTTGTCTTTCCTAACTCAGTTGCAGGTGAGGAAGGATACCTCACAGGGATTTCACCATGAGGCCAATGGTGACTTTAAAACAGTTACAGAGTTTAATGGCTGTGATAGGAGAACATTGAGGATGGATCAACAGCAATGCAGTTACTCCACAATACTAACCTAATTTAATAGAGTGCAAAAAATGTGGGGTACTGGGTCAATATTGGGCAAACACAGCATTGGGTTAATTCAACCCAGCGGGCTTGGGTTGTGCTTCTAACCCAACAAATCAGACTTTATTGCTGGGTTAAAACAACCCTGTGTGTTGGGTTGTGACAAACCCAGCACATTGGGTAGGGGGATTGACCCAGAGGTCATTCTAATTTCAATTTTGCGTGCATATTTTAGCCTTCTCTACCATCCCATACACTCAAGATACAATGTTGAATTTAAAATAATTAATTTCTATTGCCTGCATTTCAGAACATATCAAATGTATTTATATAGCCCGTACATCAGCTGATATCTCAAAGTGCTAGAACAGAAACCCAGCATAAAACCCCAAACAGCAAGCAATGCAGGTGTAGAAGCACAGTGGCTAGGAAAAACTCCCTAACATACATCATGTCAGAAAATGTACAAGAATATATTTATAAATAGCACATTGAAACAAAGCCCTATTGTCTAAATATGTATTAATACACAAGATACGACTACATAAGATAGGATTGTTTATTATAATATTATTATTATTTAATATTATTATTATAATATTATTATTATTATTATTTTTATTATTTCATGAACCCGAAAAGTCCAAACATCAGAATAAAGCCTCAGTTGAAATTGATGTGAACACTTCGATTGCAATCTGAGAAAAACAAAGCTTGCATGTGTGTGACACTGTCTGTTTTAAGTGGTAGTAACACAGATCTGTCTATCAGACGGTGCCAGAGCTAATCAATGGATATTCACATTCATTGACACACTACAGCTGTCTTAGGTGACAGCACACACACACACACACACACACACACACACACACACACACACACCATGCTGTTTTGCCATACAATAATCGTCTACATTTGGGTCGAGTTAAAACCATTCTTACACAGCACAAGTGTAAAATAAACATTTGAAGGTCACTACTAAGGACATGGACTAATGACTCATTACTTAACAACTGTATTTCATTATTAAAGCACTTTCCACAATCCCCAATGTAACATTTTGTATTTAAAATGAATTGGAATAGAATGAACATGTACTAGAACGCACTTCAGTAGTTGAACTAAAGGCAAACGAGACAAATACCATACCGTAAGCAAAAAACAGGCAAAAATGCATTAACCTCTGTGAACCACCCATACCGGATCCGGGATAATTGTCATCAGCAACGCTGAATAGCATAGCGCCACAGTCAAATAATATTACTAGAAAATATTATTAGAAAATATTAATATTCATGAAATCACAAGTGCAATATTGCAAAACACAGCTTAGCCTTTTGTTAATTCACCTGTCGTCTCAGATTTTGAAATGATGCTTTACAGCGAAAGCAATACAAGCGTTTGTGTAAGTTTATCGATCGCTCGACAAAACAATAAGTACACTTAGCATCAGGTAACTTGGTCACGAAAATCTGAAAAGCAATCAAATTAATCGTTTACCTTTGATGATCTTTGGATGTTTTCACTCACGAGACTCCCAGTTAGACAACAAATGTTCCTTTTCTTCCATAAAGATATTTTTTATATCCAAATACCTCCGTTAGTTTGGTGCGTTATGCCCAGGAATCCACCGGAAAGAGCGGTCACGACAACGCAGACACAAATTCCAAATGATATCCATAATGTCCACAGAAACATGTCAGACGTTTTTTATAATCAATCCTCAGGGTGTTTTTCAAATATCTATTCGATAATATATCAACCCGGGACAGTTGGCTTTTCACTAGGACCGGGAGTAACAATGGCCGCCTTTCTCTTTTGCGCAAAACTCACTCTGAGAGCCCCCACCTATCCACTTACGCAATGTGGTCGTTCACGCTCATTCTTCAAAATAAAAGCCTGAAAATGTCTGAAGACTGACACCTTGAGGAAGCGATAGGAAAAGGAATCTGGTTGATATACCTTTAAATGGAGCAATGGGAGGGTATGGAACATGGAGTTTTCAAAATAGAAGGACATTTTGGAAATTTTTAGAGTTTTTTTAATCCTAATATGTCAATTAAATGCATATTCTAGCATCTGGTCCTGAGAAATAGGCTATTTACTTTGGGAATGTTATTTTTCCAAACATAAAAATAGTGCCCCCTAGCTTCAAGAGGTTAAAAAACAAAATAAAAGTCCATTTAACAGAGCTATAAATAGTGGCTTAAGTGCATATTAGCATCGGAACGAGACACTTCTGGCTCATCCAGCCATTGATCTATTCATTCACAGGACCACATCAGCTGGAGGGCTGTGCTTTCTCCTGTCACTTCTCACACTACATACAAGAGCAGAAAAGTATCCACTATTGTTCAGTGGAAAAAAGACATGCGTGCAGCCATCGTACTGTGAGCTATTCTGTTCCTGGTAGCCAATACACTGGTCTGTAGGAGTTCCCATGCTGGGGCACAGTGGGAAAGTTGTTATGAAGCACATAATAGGGCTTGAAGCACACATCCAGTGCCACAAGCAGTGTACCTTGCTCCAATGCCCGTCCACTAATGACCATAAACACCTGTAAGCAGTCCCCAAGAGTCAACACAAATGGGTAGGGTCAGGACACCTCCGCCTGGTGCAGTTAATCAACCATGTTGGTCCCAACCTGTTGGTGAAATCATTTGATTTTAGAATATGAGGACTTGTGCAAATCATGGAGACACACTGACAATGCCATCACACATGGTATTTTGTATATTTTATTGCAATTTACGTCAATCAACACCCAATCCCTGTTTTAAAGCCTACACCTTCCATTAATTTTGGGCTGGAGCTTTTAGGTTCATTTACACAACCCCACTATTTCATGCAGATGAATTACCTGATGCATGAAAAAAGTCAGAGCTGGTGGAAACATGAAATGCTGGTGCAATTTTATAAATGCCTACAGACAATTTGTTCGTTCGACATGGTGGGATCTTTTTGTGTGGTTAAAATTAATTATGCGAGAAATGGCAGTGGAAACTCAGCAGTTTATTAGCTACAGATTAAATAAGTTATGAACTTCACAGGATCGTAAAAGTGCAAGGTGATGAGCTTGATGCTCCTTTCCAATAAATATTGAGGGTCTAATTTTGGTGACATGATGATCGATGCTTGGTGGCCGTTTGACAATATCTCTCTTATCCGTAATAATCTCATAATGTAGATAGCTTACCACAACTGTATGTGAGAGCTGTTGACAAGAGCGCATGTGTCAAGACCAGAGTGGGCACATTCGCTATATATTGCAACAGTTTGTGACAAAACAATCAGTAGAGTTGAAAATGATGGAAACCCATTTAACTTCTATTTTTTTTTATTCGATACATGGGAATTTAACGGCAACATACATTTTTATGTACACTACATCATCAAGCACAGCCTTTTCTCCGCAAAAGTCAGCTGGAAACATCTCCAGTGGGAAAATGCACAACAGATTTTGGAATGCTGTTCCTTTCATTCAAGGTTTACAAAATGCCATACTCTAATTATCCCAATAATTTCCCTATGCGAATTACTTCCAGCCCATCTTGAAGACTGGTGTTGGGAGGACCACTGGCAGAAGTCTTAAAGCAATGTCACTGTTGTGGAAATTCTAGAGGGACACTTGAAGTGTCCATTTGCACACACCTTATATAGACTTTATTTTTTTCTATTGTGTTATTGACTGTACGCTTGTTTATTCCATGTGTAACTCTGTGTTGTTGTTTGTGTCGCACTGCTTCGCTTTATCTTGGCCAGGTTGCAGTTGTAAATGAGAACTTGTTCTCAACTAGCTTACCTGGTTAAATAAAGGTGAAAAAAAGTAAATCTTAAATTAATCATTGTTTATTATCAGCACACTGGAGTGGTTCCAACCAACTCAATGCACCAAGTACACATGTCGATCAGGAGCTCTATCGGGGCAGTCCCGTTAGATCTTTTATATACAGACAAGTTACATTTGCATGATTTAGCTTATTCATCATTCATAATTCATTAATAATTAACATTTGCTTCATTCATGTGACTGACCAATACTGGGTCATGCATGTGACAGACCAATACCTCATGATGCTTCTTCTCTCTAATCTGAGACCTTGAAACTGAGATCTTTCATTATCAAAACAAGGGTCAGGGCGTAATACCAAATTGCAGATATTGATAGTGAGGATTCGTTCAATTAGTTACTTGCATGAACACAGAAATTGGTTAATAGAAAAGCACCAACATAATATGTTCCATCACATTTCGTCCTCTTATCACTCAATCTGTGATAATTATCATTGTCACGCTGGTATAAAGGATTTGGAGACAGGCGCAGGAATACACAATAGGGGTTTTAATACACCCAAAACAAGCACGTATACAAAAACACAGCCTTCTCCTAAGACTAGCTTACTGCTACTTCCTATACATATATAATAACTCTAGATAACATTATAGATTTAAAAAAACTGAGGTTACAGAACTGGTTGGGGTATTCTTTCAGACACGTACCTCTTTCACGTGCATACAGCTCTCACATCCACATTCACTTAGTACTATTCCCAAACACACTCTAATCTCCCTTATTACCCCATGAGCATCTTCAACGATTCTCCTGTTACTTCCTATGCACCATATATATCTTTATATACACCTCGTGCTATTATCAGTGGCTGCAGACCATGTAAACACTTCTCTTATGAATGCCCACAGACAGCTGTCAGCGGGGCATTCCATTCCATTACATGTCCTCTTTTGGTCAGATGGGAAATTTCCCTCACGCTTCATAACATTTTCCATCACATCACCTTGTGTATCTGAAGAGAAGAATGTTTAGTGCATAACTTATAGTGAATAAATAAATTAGCATCTGAGGCACCACCAGCAGGGTAATTTCAAACTATACCTGCTCCTTCACAGCCATATAAGGAGTCATTGGCATGAGGCGGTTTCAAAAAAGGCAGCACTTCCTGATTGGATATTTATCTGGGTTTCGCCTGTAACATCAGTTCTGTGGCACTCACAGACAATATCTTTGCAGTTTTGGAAACGTCAGAGTGTTTTCTTTCCAAAGCTGTCAATTATATGCATAGTCGAGCATCTTTTCGTGACAAAATATCTTGTTTAAAACGGGAACGTTTTTCATCCAAAAATTAAGAGCACCCACGATATCAAAGAGGTTAAGTACAGAAATCAAGATATGTTAGAAACATAGTTTAGCTAGCTGGCTCGAAATAATTTGGCTACGTCAAATTTAAGGTAAACTCTAACGTTAGCTAGCTAACCGAATTTGCATCCATCCTCCAACTTCACAAGTCTGACAAAAAATGCCACTGTCAGAAACCATTGAAAACCAGTGCAGTAACGCTAACGAACTCAATCAATCACCATGCAAGCATGAGATAAGCTTGCCAAATAGCTTGGTTAAATTGATCCAGATGGAGAATAAGTAAAATCTCCAGCTAATTTAGCTAACGTATTTAACGAGTGAAACCATGCCTGATACAGCCCAGAAGAAGTGTCACACTAAGGTAGCTAATAACTTTAGTTAGCTACCGTTACAGACACTGACATAGTTAGCTAGCTATCTAGCCAAACACTGACAAAAAACATACATTTAGTTATATTCTACGACAACACTTCAGCAAGCTAGCGTCGCCAGCATGGTAACGAGGCTAATGAGCTGCTCCTAGCTAGCTAATGTTACCACAGCCAGCGATATTAGCACAGAAAATGATATTAGCACAGAAAACGCTCAAGATAACTTTAGCTAGCTACCTAATTATGATAGGATAACCTATTTAACCTGAATTAACATCAAATTCGTAATGTTTGTTACTTACCGTTTTCATGGTTTTCAGTAAGCCAAAACACCTTCAGTCTGTCTAAATAACGTTAGCCGTTTTCCACTCGTCAGTCACTCAGTCGCACTAGCTAGAACTAAGATACTTCCAAGTATTCTGGTGGACTTCATGCGCTGGGGGTGGGAAAATTAACCCATCAGCTGGGTCAAATATCCATATCCCAACCTTAGTAATAACCAAGCAACAACAATCCAACCTTGCTGTATTTACAGAAAACAACCCAACTATTGAGCCAATGCCTGCAACCCAGCAATTGGGTCATCCAAACAACCCAACCATTTTTTTTGGTGTAATTTACATGTCAAAACCATGCATGCAAGAAGCCTTGACCTGTCTGGTGCACACATATTTCTCTGTCCTCAGTTTGATTGAATGCCTAAATCTGTATTTTTGCCTTGTAACTGATTGCCTCTAGAAAGAGAGAAAGGAAAACACATGACCAAGATGAGCTAGCAATTAGTTTAAATCAATGAAAGATCTAATTGTTAAAAAGAAAGAATATATGGGCTACGTTTGAGGAAAAATAAATGCATTTACTTTTTCAATCTTGTGTAGAGCTGATAGACATACCCAAGATGACAAAGCTGTAATCGCCACCAAAGGTTTTCTACAAAATATTGACTTAGGGGTGTGAATACTTCAAATCAAATCAAATCAAATCAAATCAAATTTTATTTGTCACATACACATGGTTAGCAGATGTTAATGCGAGTGTAGCGAAATGCTTGTGCTTCTAGTTCCGACAATGCAGTAATAACGAACAAGTAATCTAACTAACAATTCCAAAAAAACTACTGTCTTATACACAGTGTAAGGGGATAAAGAATATGTACATAAGGATATATGAATGAGTGATGGTACAGAGCAGCATAGGCAAGATACAGTAGATGATATCGAGTACAGTATATACATATGAGATGAGTATGTAAACCAAGTGGCATAGTTAAAGTGGCTAGTGATACATGTATTACATAAGGATGCAGTCGATGATATAGAGTACAGTATCTACGTATGCATATGAGATGAATAATGTAGGGTAAGTAACATTATATAAGGTAGCATTGTTTAAAGTGGCTAGTGATATATTTACATCATTTCCCATCAATTCCCATTATTAAAGTGGCTGGAGTAGAGTCAGTGTCATTGACAGTGTGTTGGCAGTAGCCACTCTCAATGTTAGTGGTGGCTGTTTAACAGTCTGATGGCCTTGAGATAGAAGCTGTTTTTCAGTCTCTCGGTCCCAGCTTTGATGCACCTGTACTGACCTCGCCTTCTGGATAACAGCGGGGTGAACAGGCAGTGGCTCGGGTGGTTGATGTCCTTGATGATCTTTATGGCCTTCCTGTAGCATCGGGTGGTGTAGGTGTCCTGGAGGGCAGGTAGTTTGCCCCCGGTGATGCATTGTGCAGACCTCACTACCCTCTGGAGAGCCTTACGGTTGAGGGCGGTGCAGTTGCCATACCAGGCGGTGATACAGCCCGCCAGGATGCTCTCGATTGTGCATCTGTAGAAGTTTGTGAGTGCTTTTGGTGACAAGCCGAATTTCTTCAGCCTCCTGAGGTTGAAGAGGCGCTGCTGCGCCTTCCTCACGATGCTGTCTGTGTGAGTGGACCAATTCAGTTTGTCTGTGATGTGTATGCCGAGGAACTTAAAACTTGCTACCCTCTCCACTACTGTTCCATCGATGTGGATGGGGGTGTTCCCTCTGCTGTTTCCTGAAGTCCACAATCATCTCCTTAGTTTTGTTGACGTTGAGTGTGAGGTTATTTTCCTGACACCACACTCCGAGGGCCCTCACCTCCTCCCTGTAGGCCGTCTCGTCGTTGTTGGTAATCAAGCCTACCACTGTTGTGTCGTCCGCAAACTTGATGATTGAGTTGGAGGCGTGCATGGCCACGCAGTCGTGGGTGAACAGGGAGTACAGGAGAGGGCTCAGAACGCACCCTTGTGGGGCCCCAGTGTTGAGGATCAGCGGGGAGGAGATGTTGCCTACCCTCACCACCTGGGGGCGGCCCGTCAGGAAGTCCAGAACCCAGTTACACAGGGCGGGGTCGAGACCCAGGGTCTCGAGCTTGATGACGAGCTTGGAGGGTACTATGGTGTTGAATGCCGAGCTGTAGTCGATGAACAGCATTCTCACATAGGTATTCCTCTTGAATACTTATGTACAGTTGAAGTCGGAAGTTTACATACACTTAGGTTGGAGTCATTAAAACTAGTTTTTATACCACTCCACCATTTTTTGTTAACAACTATAGTTTTGAAGAGTCAGTTATGACGTCTACTTTGTGCATGACACAAGTAATTTCTCCAACAATTGTTTACAGACATATTATTTCACTTGTAATTCACTGTATCACAATTCCAGTGGGTCAGAAGTTTACATACACTAAGTTGAATGTGCCTTTAAATTGCTTGGAAAATTCCAGATAATGATTTCATGGCTTTAGAAGCTTCTGATAGGCTAATTGACATAATTTGAGTCAATTGAAGGTGTACCTGTTGATGTATTTCAAGGCATACCTTCAAACTCAGTGCCTCTTTGCTTGACATCATGGGAAAGTTGATAGAAATCAGCCAAGACCTCAGAAAAAAAGTTGTAGACCTCCACAAGTCTGGTTCATCCTTGGGAGCAATTTCCAAACACCTGAAGGTACCATGTTCATCTGTACAAACAATAGTATGCAAGTATAAACACCATGGGACCACGCAGCCGTCATATCGCTCAGGTAGGAGACGCGTTCTGTCTCCTAGAGATTAACGTACTTTAATGCGAAAAGTGCAAATCAATCCCAGAATAACAGCAAAGGACCCTGTGAAGATGCTGGAGGAAACGGTTACAAAATTATCTATATCCATAGTAAAACGAGTCCTATGTCGAAATAACCTGAAAGGCCACTCAGCAAGGAAGAAGCAACTGCTCCAAAACCGCCATAAAAAAAGCCAGACTACGGTTTGCAACTGCACATGGGGACAAAGATTGTACTTTTTGAAGAAATGTCCTCTGGTCTGATGAAACAAAAATAGAACTGTTTGGCCATAATGACCATCGTTATGTTTCGAGGAAAAAGGGGGAAGCTTGCAAGCCGAAGAACACCATCCCAACCGTGAAGCACGGGGGTGGCAGCATCATGTTGTGGGGGTGCTTTGCTGCAGGAGGGACTGGTGCACTTCACAAAATAGATGGCATCATGAGGCAGGAACTTATGTGGATATTTGAAGCAACATCTCCAGACATCAGTCAGGAAGTTAGAGCTTGGTCGCAAATGTGTCTTCCAAATGGACAATGACCCCAAGCATACTTCCAAAGTTGTGGCAAAATGGCCCAAGGACAACAAAGTCAAGGTATTGGAGTCGCCATCACAAAGCCCGGACTTCAATCCCATAGAAAATTTGTGGGCAGAACTGAAAAAGTGTGTGCGAGCAAGGAGGACTACAAACCTGACTCAGTTACACCAGCTCTGTCGGGGGGAATGGGCCAAAATTCACCCCACTTATTGTGGGAAGCTTGTGGAAGGCTACCCAAAACATTTGACCCAAGTTAAACAATTTAAGGCAATGCTACCAAACTCTAATTGAGTGTATGTAAGTTTCTGACCCACTGGGAATGTGATGAAAGAAATAATAGCTGAAATAAATAATTCTCTCTACTATTATTCTGACATTTCACATTCTTAAAATGAAGTGGTGATCCTTATTGACCTAAGACAGGGAAATATACTAGGAATAAATGTCAGGAATTGTGAAAAACTGAGTTTAAATGTATTTGGCTAAGGTGTATGTAAACTTCCTGTAAATGAGATATTTCTGTATTTCATTTTCAATAAATTTGCTAACATTGCTAAACATGTTTTCACTTGGGATATTAAGTGTAGATGGGTGAAAAATATATTTAATCAATTTCGAATTCAGGCTGTAACGCAAACAAAATGTGGAATACGTTAAGGGGTGTGAATACCTTTTGAAGGCACTGTACTTGAGTGTGTTTACCCAGCCATGTGGTGGGGAGGTTGAGGGAAGGTTGGAATGTGACAGAGAGGCACAGCTTGGACTGGTACGTCAACTGCCACATGCCAACATTTGGAAGCACTGCGTTGTTGAAATGGTATCTGGGTGTCACGGCAACATACTCAATGTGAGGCCTGACCCTGACCAGCAACTTTTTGTCACCTTTTATTTGAGGGTATTTTCATTTTTGCCCAATAGGAACTGAATGGTGAATCATGTATTATCATTTTAGAGTCACCTTTATTGTAAATAAGAATATAAAATGTTTCACGATACTTCTACATTAATGTGGATGCGACCATGGTTATCGATAATAATTAATCAATCATGAATGATGATGAGTGAGAAAGTTAGAGGGTCAAAGATCATACCCCCCAGAAAATAACCTCTTGCCAATAATCAGAGAGGTTTTCATTTTTGCGGGGGTATGATTCTGTAACTTTCTCACTAATCATTCATCACCATTTATGTAGAGCTGAATATAAAAATGTTAGCTTAGCTGTCCAAATAAATACGGAGGAGTGTATGATGTCATTCGTCATGCCTGCCAATGATGTCTGTCTGGTGACACAATGAGTAATTATCTACAAAAAAAATCTACAAATAATGAGTCACTGCTTCGTGATCGGTTACTTGCAGGTTTAATCATGTATATTTTCCAGTTGAATATTATGAAAGGTGCGCCAGTATAAAACATAAAACGCATGCATTACTATAATTGTTTCCAAATCTCCCGTAAATTGGATTCTGAAACGGATTCTGTTTCCTAGGGGGGGGGGACATCTTTGGATCCCATAAATTTGGCAGAGAGGGCAGACCATATGCACAAAACATCTATGATACACACACATATTGTAGCCTATTCAGGTATGTTGATGTACTAATGCATATGAAGATCCATATGTCAAGTCCAAGCAATGTTGTGCGTGTGAGAAAGAGAGATGTGGGAGTGAGAAGAGCACTACCTAGGATCACAGGCCTAATGCCCAGACAGTTGTGGCCTATAGGATCTAGTATGCGGCAGGAGATTGTTGGATAACGACCTTATTGACCTATCAGTTGGTTGGTTTATGACTCAGAAACTTAGGATGCTCTAATGCCCACATGGTTAGCACTAGCAGGCAGAGACTTTATCTGGTAAACCCTCCAACACTTCCTCTGCTTGGACTTCGTGGATTACTCCTGGAGCTGATTATGTGTGTGTATGCATAGAGAAGATTGATGAACAAAAGTGTTGCCATTTATTGCATAAGTAGACGCCACTAGTCAGGTGTCCAAACAGAGAATCCAGTGGTTTATTTATAGATGTGTAGTTTAGCCTCTTTAGATGATTTTGTGGTTCTCTCTCTCTCTCCCTCTCTATCTCTGGCCTATCAGTTAGACTTCCCAAAGAAACAATCCCAAGCAAATGTGACAAAGGAGGAGTGACTTGTTTAGTTATTCTACTGTTGTCCTTTTCAGAATGTCCTTTGAACATAGGATGTATTTACTTGGTTTAAGAATGTAGCTTGCTTGTTTATGCCAGACATTTTAGTGCAGGTGTACGCCGACTGACATTTTGGAATAATATATCAATATAATGCTCATTTTGTAGACTTACTTTAAACATTTTTTTTACATTTATTTAACTAGGCAAGTCTGTTAAGAAGAAATTCTTATTTGCAATGAGAGCCTACCGGGAAAGCCAGTTCCACTGCATTTTCTTGTTCAGGGGCAGAACAAAAGATTTTTACCTTGTCAGCTCGGGGATTCAATCCAGCAACCTTTCGTTTACTGGCCCAACGCTCTAACCACTAGGCTACCTACCATCCCATATGAATCGACTGTTAAAAGGTCATAAAAACCTCCTGCGTTATTTTTACATTTTTTGCTGAGTCAGACGGCTCAGCTCCAGTGATGTAACGCAACTGTGACAGCATGAACTGCTACTATTGTTGGCATGTAAAGTAATATGATAGAAGTTAACATATTATTTAAGGGAACCATACAATTTTAACCTTGCATGTGTTCTATATGTCACTAAGACAGTGTCTCTTTTAGCCAACTACTTTGTGGTTTGTTATGACAAAACAACACAAAGGTCTTCCAACTGAAATGGATTTGCATGAGTATAACTTTGTGCTCTAGGACCCTGTACACACTCAAGTTGTGCAACTGATGTGAATCCAATTTGACCCAAGAGTTGTGACTTGTAACACAAAGGGGTTTTTCTGTACAATAAATGTTACACAGGATTTGTGGAGACACTGCACAAGTGTTTAGTCCAAATGGTTACTGGGCACACCTGGGATAACTATAGTTTTAGCTATGCTTTGTGGAAAGTATTTTTTTGGGATTGGCTGCCTTCAACTAATGTCAGGGTTGTACAGTGTCTTGCAAAGTATTCATCCCCCTTGGCGTTTTTCCTATTTTGTTGCATTACAACCGGTAATTTAAATGGATTTTTATTTGGATTTCATTTAATGGACATACACAAAATAGTCCAAATTGGTGAAGTGAAATAAAAAAATACTTGTTTCAAAAAACAAAACAAAACCCCCAGAAAACTGGTGCGTGCATATGTATCCCCCCATTTGCTATGAAGCCCCTAAATAAGATCTGGTGCAACCAATTACCTTCAGAAGTCACGTAATTAGTCATGTAATTAGATTGCACACGTGGGTGGACTTTTTTTAAGTGTCACATGATCTCATTACATATACACCTGTTCTGAAAGGCCCCAGAGTCTGCAACATCACTAAGCAAGTGGCACCACCAAGCAAGCGGCACCATGAAGACCAAGGAGCTCTCCAAACAGGTCAGGGACAAAGTTGTGGAGAAGTACAGATCAGGTTTGGGTTATGAAAATATATCAAACTTTGAACATTCTCGGAGCACCATTAAATGCATTATTAAAAAATGGAAAAAATATTGTGCCACAACAAACCTGCCAAGAGAGGGATGCCCACCAAAACTCACAGACCAGGCAAGGAGGGCATTAATCAGAGAGGCAACAAAGAGACACCCCTGAAGGAGCTGCAAAGCTCCACAGCGGAAATAGGAGTATCTGTCCATAGGACCACGTTAAGCCGTACACTCCACAAAGCTGGGCTTAACGGAAGAGTGGCCAGAAAAAAGCTATTGCTTAAAGAAAAGAATAAGCAAACACGTTTGGTGTTCGCCAAAAGACATGTGAGAGACTCCCCAAACTTATGGATGAAGGTACTCTGGTCAGATGAGACTAAAATTTGCTTTTTGGCCATCAAGAAAAACGCTATGTCTGGCCCAAACCCAACACCTCTCATCACCCCAGGACACCATCCCCGCAGCATCATGCTGTGGGGATGTTTTTCATCGGCAGGGACTGGGAAACTGGTCAGAATTGAAGGAATGATGGATGGAGCTAAATACAGGGAAATTCTTGAGGGAAACCTGTTGGTCTTTCAGAGATTTGAGACTGGGACAGAGGTTCACCATCCAGCAGGACAGTGACCCTAAGCATACTGCTAAAGCAACACTTGGGTGGTTTAAATGTCTTGGAATGGCCTAGTCAATGCCCAGACCTCAATCCAATTGAGAATCTGTGGTATGACGTAAAGATTGTTGTACACCAGTGGAACTCATCCAACTTGAAGGAGCTGGAACAGTTTTTCCTTGAATGGGCAAAAATCCCATTGGCTAGATGTGCCAAGCTTATAGAGACATACCTCAAGAGACTTGTAGCTGTAATTGCTGCAAAAGGTGGCTCTACAATGTATTGACTTTGGGGGGGGTGAATAGTTATGCACGCTCAACGTTTCAGAATTTCTTGTCTTATTTCTTGTTTGTTTCAACAATCAAAAATATTTTGCCTCTTCAAAGTGGTAGGCATGTTATGTAAATCAAATGATACAAATCCACCAAAAATCTAATTTAATTCCAGATTGTAAGGCAACAAACTAAGGAAAATGCCAAGGGGGGTGAATACTTTCGCAAGCCACTGTATCTGGAACTGCATGTTGAACATAGAAATACAATTAATAGAACACAATCTCCTATACTATTCCAATCTATCTGACAGTCATATTTGATCTACACAACACATTTATATCTGAACATTCTGTAAATTTGCATTCTCCTGAATGTGCATTGCCTCAGGTGTACATAAGCAAGTAAGAAAATAAAATACACTGCTCAAAAAAATAAAGGGAACACTAAAATAGCACATCCTAGATCTGAATGAATGAAATATTCTTATTAAATACTTTTTTCTTTACATAGTTGAATGTGCTGACAACAAAATCACACAAAAATGATCAATGGAAATCAAATTTATCAACCCATGGAGTCACACTCAAAATTAAAGTGGAAAACCACACTACAGGCTGATCCAACTTTGATGTAATGTCCTTAAAACAAGTCAAAATGAGGCTCAGTAGTGTGTGTGGCCTCCACGTGCCTGTATGACCTCCCTACAATGCCTGGGCATGCTCCTGATGAGGTGGCGGATGGTCTCCTGAGGGATCTCCTCCCAGACCTGGACTAAAGCATCTGCCAACTCCTGGACAGTCTGTGGTCCAACAGACTGTTGGTGGATGGAGCGAGACATGATGTCCCAGATGTGCTCAATTGGATTCAGGTCTGGGGAACGGGCGGGCCAGTCCATAGCATCAATGCCTTCCTCTTGCAGGAACTGCTGACACACTCCAGCCACATAAGGTCTAGCATTGTCTTGCATTAGGAGGAACCCAGGGCCAACCGCACCAGCATATGGTCTCGCAAGGGGTCTGAGGATCTCATCTCGGTACCTAATGGCAGTCAGGCTACCTCTGGCGAGCACATGAGGGGCTGTGCGGCCCCCCAAAGAAATGCCACCCCACACCATGACTGACCCAACGCCAAACCGGTCATGCTGGAGGATGTTGCAGGCAGCAGAACATTCTCCACAGCGTCTCCAGACTCTGTCACGTCTGTCACATGTGCTCAGTGTGAAACTGCTTTCATCTGTGAAGAGCACAGGGCACCAGTGGCGAATTTGCCAATCTTGGTGTTCTCTGGCAAATACCAAACGTGCTGTACAGTGTTGGCCTGTAAGCACAACCCCCACCTGTGGACATCGGGCCCTCATACCACCCTCATGGAGTCTGTTTATGACCGTTTGAGCAGACACATGCACATTTGTGGCCTGCTGGAGGTCATTTTGCAGGGCTCTGGCAGTGCTCCTCCTTGCACAAAGGCGGAGGTATCGGTCCTGCTGCTGGGTTGTTGCCCTCTTACGGCCTCCTTCACATCTCCTGATCTACTGGCCTTTCTCCTGGTAGCGCCTCCATGCTCTGGACACTACGCTGACAGACACAGCAAACCTTCTTGTCACAGCTCGCATTGATGTGCCATCCTGGATGAGCTGCACTACCTGAGCCACTTGTGTGGGTTGTAGACTCCGTCTCATGCTACCACTAGAGTGAAAGCACCGCCAGCATTCAAAAGTGACCAAAACATCAGCCAGGAAGCATAGGAACTGAGAAGTGGTCTTTGGTCCCCACCTGCAGAACCACTCCTTTATTGGGGGTGTCTTGCTAATTGCCTATAATTTCCACCTATTCCATTTGCACAACAGCATGTGAAAATTATTGTCAATCAGTGTTGCTTCCTAAGTGGACAGTTTGATTTCACAGAAGTGTGATTGACTTGGAGTTACATTGTGTTGATTAAGTGTTCCCTTTATTTTTTTGAGCAGTGTATATAAGTCAAAAGTTTGGACACAACTACTCATTCAAGGGTTTTTCTTAATTTTTATTGTTTTCTACGTTGAAGAATAATAGAGAAGACTATTAGGTGTGATGGTGTGGGGGTGCTTTGCTGGTGACACTGTCTGGGATTTATTTAGAATTTAAGGCACACTTAACCAGCATGGCTACCACAGTATTCTACAGCGATACGCCATCCCGTTTGGTTTGCGCTTAGTGGGACTATCATATGTTTTTCAACAGGATAATGACCAAAAACACTCCTCCAGGATGTGTAGGGGCTATTTGACCAAGGAGAGTGATGGAGTGCTGAATCAGATGGCATCCACAATCACCTGACAACCCAATTGAGATGGTTTGAGATTAGTTGGACTGCAGAGTGAAGGAAAAGCAGCCAACAAGTGCTCAGCATATGTGGGAACTCCTTCAAGATGGTTGGAAAAGCATTCCTCATGAAGCTGGTTGAGAGAATGCCATGAGTGTGCAAAGCTGTCCTCATGGCAAAGGGTGGCTACTTTGAAGAATCTCAAATACAAAATATATTTGGATTTGTTTAAAACTTTACTTCTAAATGACTCTATCAACATGCCACTGAAAAGGTTGAAAGCTGCAATTAATGTTATGATATCCATTGTAAACAGCTAGCTGGATGCTCAGCAAAAACAACTTTGAAAGTGTTCTTGTTTCAATCACTATACCCCTCAAACTCAACTCTGGACCACATTTTCTTAATTGTTCCCTCTAATCAGGGATGATTTAGAGCTGTGGCACCAGGTGGGTGCAATTATCAGGTAGAACAGAAAACCAGCAGGCTCCTCACCTCATAGGGTAGGAGTTGAATACCCCTGCACGATACCATCTTTAAAAGGATAGTTTACTCAGAATACAAACTAACATGATTTTCTACCTTCCTTGGTTGTACTTTATTTAAGACGCCATTTTTGGATATTGTTTCCTTTGAAACTTAATAGCCATATTTTGTTACTGTCAGTATTCTCAGTGACACAACATTAAACTGTTATTGTGTCATTAGTCATTAGTTTTGGATCAACATTTTATTAGTGTTGTTACATAATACTTTGGTAATTGCATTTTAAATGCATAGCAATGAGCGGAGTTTTTGTAACTACTGTACACAAGGAATAGTCACTGTTACTTATTCCACTTATGTAATAACTTGATTATTATGCAATTGTAAAGCAATGTAACAATGTTGCAATGTAACCAAGTTAATACACATGTATAAGAACTTGATGTAAAGTGTTAGTTTTACCTTATGCCACTCATTATGAAAATATATTTGTTAGTCATTTTGAAGCTGCGCAAGTGGTCTACTCGAATGATGAGATGATTCCATGTCCCTCATGTATTTTATTATAAGATTAATATCTGAAAGCCCTCCAAACCGTTGTTAGACTAATTCAACGAACTGTTGTAGTTTTTGGTTCTTCATCAAATAAATATGTTTTTGTTTTCAAATAACTAGCATATGTTCAAATACCTTCAAATATAATTGGGTTTTCTGAGAGGTATTCAAAACACTTAAATAATATTTGATTCTGAGACCTGTATTTGAATAAAGAAAATGGTTACCTTTTAGTTGAAACTCTATAAAAACTATATTCGACTACCATGAGTATTTGAAAAGTTGGTATTTTCAAATAAACTAAAAAATACAAAAATGTTCTGCCCAGGTCTGGTATGGCGCCTAGTTGACTCACTGCATGTGATTTGAAGTTACACTATGGCAATACACAAATGTATGGTGTGCCACTTGACATTCATATCAGTGCCAATTTTGGACATTTAGGTGCTACCCAGATATTCCTATTTTATGTATGGCTAGGTGGTGAGAGACTGAGTTTAGATTTTTGTTGACCATGTTCAAGAATGTTGATTCCAATCCAACAAGAACATTAGGCTATTTCAAGGTTGACTCATGTTGAAACTGAATGATACATATCCTACTCTCAAAGGTATCCCACAAGGTTACAACACAGACACACACTGACGCATTGTTTCACACTAAGGAACTGCAACAACGCGCAGAACGCAGCAGGCTTTCCTGTGCAAAAATACCATCAACTCTGATCCACTGACTTGTCAAATGTGCCACCTTTTTAAACCTCAAGCCTACACTAGTGGAAAACGTATCAATTAACCTGTCTATATGATTCAGTTCTTTGGCTAGGTTTGGGACGCGACATTTAATCAAGCTGCACTGGAGCACCCTCCTTCTGCCGCCGCTGTGCTCTGCCTGCTGTAGTGGTAATCAAGCGATCTCCCTGCCTATCCCCGTGTGGAAACGTCTGTTGAAGCATGTTCATGTCTGGACAGACCTCTGCAGGGAGGTACAAGGGCAAACTGTGTGCAGATGGTGTCTGGTTTACTGTTTACACTGCTTTGAGAGCGGGAGAGAGGTGACCAGACCCCCTCTGCCCGCCCAACTGTGCGCTGGCTCCCAGTTCTCGGAGGCATGTGACCAAATCGGATTTGTGTGTGTTGAGACAGCAGTCATTTTCTGGCATGGCTATGCTAGTTGTCATAGTAACAACAAGTGTGTGCGCAGTGGTGTAGGCTGATTGGTGGTGGTGCTCCTGTTTCTTATCACTCAGAAGTTATGTAAGGTGACCACAATGCCTGCCATGGACCTTTCCTAGTTCATTTGAATGTTCAAAATCATAGTGTAAGAACACTTTTAAAGCCTTAAGAGATAAGATTATCCAACGTTTAAAATGTGTCCTTTTTGGCTAGCCAAGGCAGTCAACTAGCTAGCTAGGTAGCTGTTTAGCTTTATAGAGCATTCACTAATTTGTTTGTAAACAATTATCAAGCTAATTACCTTCCACATGTTCTTGACAAACTGTCAACAGTGTAGCTAGCAAGCAACAATATATGCTAAATAACAGTCTATAAACCACTTGAGGGCAAATAAATCAGATTTGACTGTTCAGACACAAGTTGCATGGCCAGGAATCAGATTTCTATCTGACTTGAAACCACCAGCTGCTTGAAATATCCAAATCCATGTGCTTTTTGGCTGTTCAGACTACAGGACAAATAACAGATTGGAATCAGATATGCAAAGACCTTTGCCATCATACTTCTGGGTGGGTGCTTTCAAGGCAACTGGGAACTCGACGAGTTTCCGATTTGGAATTCCGAATTGGGTGACTGTTCCAAAAAATGCTCCCCGTCGTAGCTTGTTTTTCCCCCCAGAGTTCCCAGTTCTCTTGAACACATTGAAGTCGGAAGTCGTAAATTTCAGAGTTCATGGTTCCCAGTTGTTTTGATCGTGGCATTATACCACACACACAGCCAGACTTGATTGTGTTGTATCACTAAGGGGTTGTGACGTTAACTACAGAAAGGGACCGAGAGGGATGGTGGGTAGAGCCATTCAATTATTGATTGATTCACAGATCTCCCGAGTCGGTAACTAAAAGATGCATCAGACAAGAAAGGGAAAATGTGGGCGATTAGGCAACAGAGCGGGTTAAAGCGCACTATAAGAAAGGGGAAAATATTATTGTTTACTTTGTTGGCAGCTCTATTTTTCGATTCCTCTAAGCTTTGTAGTCATCATTGCCAAATGAGTCAAGTGATTGATAGACTACCTACTGTATTTTCTGAAGTAGCATAGGCCTATTTAAGGCTATGTTTACACAGGCAGCCTAATTCTGATGTTTTTTTCTTCACTAATAGGTCTTTTGACCTGAAATAGATCTGATGTGAAAAGACCTGATGTGATTGGTCAAAATACCAATTAGTGGAAAAATTATCAGAATTGGGCTGTCTGTGAAAACACAGTGTATTATTGTTACGTTGCATGTCGCTCAAGTTGCCTAAAGACCCTTGTGCGCAGCTGTCATGTTCTAAATAATTGCACCTGTGATCTTGTGAGCAGTGGAGCCTACGCAACGCTTTTGCCACATGACATGGTTTCATAAATAAAATGAGCAAAATATAATGCACGATGAAAAGTTTTTCCACACTGAATTCCACATATTGCTTTCTTTGCTTATATCTGTAATGACATGCAGCATCTGACCTTGGGAAGACTCTCCATAGATTGTATAAGGTTCCCTGCCTTACAGAGATTTCAGAGCGGGTGTGGTGTCACGTGGCAAAGGACCGATACCTGTGCTAATATAAACAGATCACGCTACTAGTGGAGAGTCACTACCATGGAAGTTAACGGTCCTTTTAAAAAAAATGTTTTACCTCGTCCCTCTTTTTACCGGTATGCCTACTGGGGGAAGGGATGTCAAACTGTACATCTCATATGATGTCCCTTTGAAGAGTTGGGCCAAAGCAGCGGTGCCAAGGATAAGTCCGAACTTGGTTTCGTAAATCAGTCATGAGCGCCATCTAATGTTAATAGGCGGTGGATTGCATTAGGCGTTCGTTGTCTCAGGCGTACATTGTCATTTCATGGGTCCATATGCGACAGAAGATCAAAATGCATCGGTGCGTTCTGTGTTATACTGTGCGTAGTATTTCTGTGTGAATGGTAATGCATTGTTGTTTCAGTTTCTTTTCCAATTATCTGTGGTAAGCATTTTTTTCAAGCCACATGCAAATGCACCAGTACATCAAAACAAATCCATACTGTCTATCTGATCTAAATGTAGCCTACTGTGTATTTTGGACAATCTATGATTTATATAACTTTATGCTCTATTATCCTTGCTGCCTGGCACATTGTTGTACATTATGTAAGAGATAGGAAGAGAAGGCACATGCAGGTGTACATCTGACCTCTGGTGGACTTAACACCATCCCTAATACAGACACTAGCGGCTCCTATGGAGGGCCAGTGTTTCTTTCTGCTGCGGCCAGATGCTGATAGGAGTGACCACGGTCTTGGGCAGTACAGGGGTCAGTACTGGGGTCAATAGAGTCAGCGGTCAGCCTGTAATCCGGGTTGCCTCCCACAAATGTGATATATATATATATATATATATATATATAAATATATATATATAGTACCAGTTGAAAATGTGGACACCTATTCATTCAAGAGTGTTTCTTTATATTCACTATTTTCTACATTGTAGAATAATAGCGAAGACCTTTCCCTTACACCAAAACTATGAAATAACACATGGAATCATGTAGTAACCAAAAAAAGTGTTAAACAAATCAAAATATATTTTATATTTGAGATTCTTTATAGTAGCCACCCTTTTCCTTGATGACAGCTTTGCACACACTTGGTATTCTCTCAACCAGCTTCACCTGAAATGCTTTTCCAACAGTCTTGAAGGAGTTCCCACATATGCTGAGCACTTGTTGGCTGCTTTTCCTTCACACTGCGGTCCAATTCATCCCAGATCATCTCAATTGGGTTGAGGTCGAGTGATTGTGGAGGCCAGGTCATCCAATGTAGCACTCCGTCAAGTAGCCCATTCACAGCCTTGAGGTGTGTTGGGTCATTGTCCTGTTGAAAAACAGATGATAGTCCAACTAAGCGCAAACCAGATGGGATGGAAAATCGCTTCAGAATGCTGTGAAGTATTTTTTGGGGTTGCAATCTGAGGTGCAGTTAACTCTCATGAATTTATCCTCTGCAGCAGCGGTATCTCTGGGTCTTCCTTTTCCTGTGATGGTCCAGTTTCATCATAACGCTTGATGGTTTTTGGGACTGCACTTGAAGAAACGTTCAAAGTTCTTGAAATTTTCTGCATTGAATTACCTTCATGTCTTAATGATGAACTGTCATTTGTCTTTGTTGATTTGTGCTGTCCTTGCCATAATATGGACTTGGTCTTTCACCAAATAGCCCTATCATCTGTATACCACCCCTACCTTGTCGCAACATAACTGATTGGCTCAAAGGCATTAAGAAGGAAAGAAATTCCACCAATGAACTTTTAACAAGTCACACCTGTTAATTGAAATGCATTCCAGATGACTACCTCATGGTTGAGAGAATGCCAAGAGTGTGCAAAGCTGTCATCAGCTGTCTACTTTGAAGTTTCTCAAATATAAAATATATTTGATTTATTTAACAATTCACTATTATTCTACAATGTAGACAATAGTCAAAGGAAATAAACTCTGGAACGAGTATCCAAACTGTGAGTGTCCAAACTTGACTGGTACTCTGAATATATATATATATAACATTTTATTTGTGTGTCAATTTCGACCAGCCCACCCAACAAATAATGGTCCGGCATTTGCCAGAATTGCCAGATGGCCAATCCGGCCCTATTGGACAAGTTCAGGTAGTTCATCCCGGCTTTATAGGTTTCGAAACGTTTACTCCCTACTGAACACAAGACCCGGTTCATGCTTTTTAAGTATTACCTCACTGTCTTTTTGTAGTGGTTGAGGAGGATCCTTTGGTGACGTATTACAAATTAAGTAATGTTGACTTGAACATTTAAAAGTCTTACCAAGCTCTTTATCAGTGCCGCCACCACACAAGGTGAACTCATCCTTGGTTGTGGACAAGGGGGAATCTGGGACATCAGTCACATTACTGACGCACCACGATGATGTTGTTTTCTCTTCTCAGCTATCAAGGAGTTCCCTGAAGACATGTTTTCCAACTACGAGCGCAAGAGTGGGGCCGTCCTGCTGCACATCGTGGCGGTAAGAGAGCGCTTTGAATGCTTCTATTAATAGGTATAACTCTTTTATCACTAGCCCAGTCAAAATCAACCTCTTGTTCCCACACCTAGTTAGTGGACACTTCTTGATTGCCCCTAATACTGTAGGTATGAAAGGTGTAAGCAATATAAGAATGACTCCACCTAGACCTTACTCTTAGAATGATGTTGTCATGACGTTGGCCTGGGGGGTAGGTTTATGACAGTCATAAATACCTCTTCCCCCCCTTTTTCCTCTCTCTACCCTACTGAGGTTACATTTGCAAAACCCTTTGTTAACATAGAGATTCTGGGAACATCAGTAGGTGAGGGGGGAAATTAACTATATTCTGGGAATCCGAACAATTGAACATATGCGGTAGTACTTAATGAATATGATGTCCGGTTGTCATCTGAGACATTCTCATCAATGATAAGATGATGAACTCTACAGTGGAAAGTCTACACATCAGAGTTATCGGATTCACATGGAATTGTTGTTCAATTTAAATGTTTGAAGATGAAATTATTCGTGATGGTTCTAAAATGTGAGATTTGGGTTTTCATAAGATATGGCTCTGCTCAATCAGCCCTGTGAAGGGACATGGGTTATAAAACCTTTCAAACACGCCCTCCTCTGCCTTCCTATATAAGCCCTTGACGACAATATAACTATCGGTTCCAAAGATGTGAGGATGACGGTCCTATGTCAGAATGGTTCAGATAATAACTACAGAACGAAGCCAACATCAGCGTGAGCTTTGGTTGCGAATGGTATGAACTTTGAACTCTTATTCACTACAGAAGTGATACCTCCTAGCCGTTGAGTTAGCAACAGCAGATGCAACGAGGGTTAGGAAGGAACAGACAGAGTATCCCGTCTATCACCCAACGACGTTACTACAACGTATCCAATTGACAACCAGAGACATTCTTCAAAGGACTCGGTTTGGCAACACGGCCTTCCATCTACCACCAACCTACCGAAGCGCAGCTCAGAGTAAATATTTATTGCATTTTCCTTTTCCAAATGGGCGGTAATTTAGAATGCATAAGATACTGTATTTACGATAGCCCAACTTCTTCCCTTTGTTCCTCAGTCTTCCCGCTCCTCCACTCAAACCCAGCCCCTTTTCTTTTGTGTAACAAGCTGTCATATCTGGTCCGCCCGCTAGGGACGTTTTCCTTTATGACGTAATTTGTAATCAAGTTATGATTTAATTATGTGTATGTGTGATTAGTTAGGTATTTAGTAAATAAATAATTAAACCCAATTTTGTATTGCTGATTCAAATTGTTAGCCAGGGTTCGTGCAGATAACCAAAAATGTACAACATTCAAATGAGACTGAAGTAAGATGACGATTGATATTGACTGCTATAACGGCTCTATAAATATTATTTTGTGGTGCCCGACTCTCTAGTTAATTACATTTACATGATTAGCTCAATGAGGTGATATTAATTACGGAGAAATTATTTTATAGAATAGCATGTCATATCACTTAATCCGGCATAGCCAAAGACACGACAATGTGCTGGAGTTTCCACCAGTGGCGTCATGCACGACAAATGTTTGTGGGGGCACTGATGGCATTATTCAATATTTTCACATTAATACTTTTAAAAATATTTGTTTTCATATAATGAAAATGTAAAATATTTAAGGGTCATAGGACCCCTCAGTTTCAATGGACATCTAGTACCCCCCCCCACACATTCTTTCAGATGTACAAGTATGATCAAGAGGTGTCTCTGTAGGAGGCTACGGGTTGAATTTGGACTGGCATACCTCAATCTCCTTTAACAACAATACACCTCAGTTTGATCTCACACCGGGGAGAACTACTTCCCCCTTTTCCCCCTCTCAAGGCTGACCGCGGTACTCCAGTCATTGTTAGCAGAAAACACTATCCCCCATTGTAGTGAATGAAAAAATGTTTAGAAAACAATCATGATACCAATCACTATCCCCCATTGTAGTGAATGAAAAAATGTTTAGAAAACAATCATGATACCAATTGCATAGTTAATTGTTTAATTACATGCATTTTAATCAATTTCTTCATTTCCTGCACTAATGTGTTGTCATTTACACGCTGTCACATTTCTTTCATCTTAGTATGCCTCTATTATTTTTTTTAACAACACTTTTCCTTGACAGAATAATGATTCTCCTATTTGACTGTGCATTTTCAGGCAGTTCTTACTTTGGTCACTAGATGGAGTTCAGGCTATTTCTAAGGGTCTGTGCTCCCGAAGTTGTTGACTGTTTTTGGGCTTGCCAGCAGTTCTCAGCTGTTAGCAACAAATGGCAAGCAGTTTCTTCCTGGCAATAAAAATGTATAATTGCCATCATTTTTTCGAGTCATTGCTGAATTTTTTTAATGTCACAAATTAAACATTAAACCTCGTAAATAATACATGGTAACCTCGTAAACAATTCATCTAGACCCTGGGTTTATTTTGAAAAATGCACTTTTTTTGCACGGCAATTAAAAGTGACAGGCACTTATTTGAGACTATGTTTAATTGACGTTTTACTGTAAAAGTATAATTTAGTTGCTAATGAGAGCCTGCAGTACCCTGGTTGACCTTCAACTTGAGTCAACTCAAACTGTGCATGTTATTTCTCTGAGATGCCATCTTTAACTGACTTAATTTGGCTTCAATGCGTTATTGAGTCTTCTTCATGCGTTGCACCAAGAGATATACACCTCCCTGGGAAGAAAAAGGGCAGGGGTGTATGCTTCATGATTAACAACTCATGGTGTAATCATGACAACATGCAGGAACTCAAGTCCTTCTGCTAACCTGACATAGAATTCCTTACAATCAAATGCCGGCTATATTATCTCCCAAGAGAATTCTCGTCAGTTATCGTCACAGCTGTGTGTATATACCCCCTCAAGCAGACACCACGACTGGCCTCAAGGAACTTCACTGAACTCTATGTAAACTGGAAACCATATATCCTGAGGCTACATTTATTGTAGCTGGGGATTTTAACAAAGCACATTTGAGAACAAGGCTACCTAAATTCTATCAGCATATTGATTGCAGCACTCGCATTATCAATACACTCGATCACTGCTACTCTAACTTCTGCGATGCATACAATGCCCTTTCTCGCGCTCCCTTTGGCAAATCCGACCACGACTCCATCTTGCTCCTACCGTCTTATAGGCAGAAACTCAAATGGGAAGTATCTGTGACTAGAACCATTCAATGCTGGTCTGACCAATCAGAATCCACGTGTCAAGATGGTTTTGATCTCGCAGACTGGGAAATGTTCCGGGCAGCCTCAGAGAATAACATCGATCTGTACGCTGACTTGGTGAGTGAATTTATAAGGAAGTGCATTGGAGATGTTGTACCCACTGTGACTATTAAAACCTACCCTAACCAGAAACCATGGATGGATGGCGGCATCCATGGCTGAATATAAACAGTATAGTTATTCCCCCAGCAAGGCAATCAAACAAGTGAAATGTCAGTATAGGGACAAAGTGGAGTTGCAATTCAACGGCTCAGACACGAGACGTATGTGGCAGGGTCTACAGGAAATCATGGACTACAAAAAGAAAAACAGCCACGTTACGGACGCCGATGTCATGCTTCCAGACAAACAAAACACCTTCTTTGCCTGCTTTGAGGGTAATATTCCTCTGCGACTGAAATACCGACATAATCTGCCCGAGAATTCCAACAGGCCCCCCAGGCGCGACGTCCACTGAAGGCCCATTCTGCTAACCTGCTAGGCCTGCTAGCTACCTAGAGCTTCTTGGAACCCTACTAATTCCACGACTGGTCTATCGACGCCACCGCACGAAGAGGCAAAAACAGACTTACCCCCATCGTGATGTCCCCCATAGGCTAACTTGCTAGCCCCGGTCTGCTAACTGCTAGCTTGTTTAGCCCCGGCCTACTAACTGTTAGCGTGTTAGCATCGGCCTGCTAAATGTCTGAATCGCCGTGTCCCCAGTCAGCCCAACCACTCACTGGACCCATATGTTCACTTGGCTACGCATGTCTCTCTCTAATATCAATATGCCTTGTCCATTACTGTCCTGGTTAGTGATTTCACTGTCTTATTTTACTGTAGAGCCTCTATCCCTGCTCAATATGCCTTAATCAACCATGTTGTTCCACCTCCTACATATGCGATGACATCACCTGGTTTAAATCTCTCATCATTTCTCAATGCCTAGGTTTACCTCCAATGTACTCACATCCTACCTTACCTTTGTTTGTACACTATGCCTTGAATCTATGCTGTCGTGCCCAGAAACCTGCTCCTTTTACTCTCTGTTCTGAACGTGCTAGACGGCCATTTCGTATAGCATTGTCGTACCCTTATCCTACTTCTCCTCTGTTCCTCTGGTGATGTAGAGGTTAATCCAGGTCCTGCCGTGCCTAGCTCCACTCCCACTCCCCAGGTGCTCTCATTTGTTGACATCTGTAACCGTAAAAGCCTTGGTTTCATGCAAGTTAACATTAGAAGCCTACTCCCTAAGTTTGTTTTACTCACTGCTTTAGCACACTCTGCCAACCCGGATGTCTTAGCCATGTCTGAATCCTGGCTAAGGAAAACCACCAAAAACCCTGAAATCTCTATGGCTAACTATAACATTTTCCGCCAAGAAAGAACTGCCAAAGAGGGCGGTGTTGCAATCTACTGCAAGGATAGCCTGCAGAGTTCTGTATTACTATACAAGTCTGTACCCAAACAATTCGAGCTTCTACTTCTAAAATTTCACCTTTCCAGAATCAAGTCTCTCACTGTTGCCGCTTGCTTTAGACCTCCCTCTGCCCCCAGCTGTGCTTCGATAGCATATGTGAATTGATTGCCCCCCATCTATCTTTTGAGCTCGTGCTACTCGGTGACCTATACTGGGACATGCTTAACACCCCGGCCATCCTACAATCCAAGCTAGATGCCCTCAATCTCACACAAATTATCAATGAACCTACCAGGTACAACTCCAAATTTGTAAACATGGGCACCCTCATAGATGTCATCCTAACTAACTCACCCTCCGAATACACCTCTGCTGTTTTCACTCAAGATCTCAGCGATCACTGCCTCATTGCCTGCATCCGTAATGGGTCTGCGACCAAACGACCACCCCTCATCACTGTCAAACGCTCCCAAACGCCTTTCTAAACGACCTGGCTGGGATATCCTGGAATTACATTGACCTCATCCCGTCAGTAGATGATGCCTGGCTATTCTTTAAAAGTGCCTTCCTCACCATCTTAAATAAGCATGCCCCATTCAAAAAATGTAGAACTAGGAATAGATATAGTCCTTGGTTCACTCCAGACCTGTCTGCCCTTGACCAGCACAAAAACATCCTGTGGTGTTCTGCATTAGCATCGAATAGCCCCCGTGATAAGCAACTTTTCAGGGAAGTTAATTACAAATATACACAGGCAGTTAGGAAAGCTAAGGCTAGCTTTTTCAAACAGAAATAAATTTGCAACCTAACTCAAAAACATTCTGGGACACTAAAGTCCATGGAGAATAAGAGCACCTCCTCCCAGCTGCCCACTGCTCTGAGGCTAGGAAACACTGTCACCACCGATAAATCCACTATGGCCATGCTTTCCACCTGGCTACCCCTACCCCGGTCAACTGCCCGGCACCCTCCACAGCAATCCGCCAAAGCCCCTACCATTTCTGCTTCACCCAAATCCAGATTGCTGATGTTCTGAAAGAGCTGCAAAATCTGGACCCCTACAAATCAGCCGGGCTAGACAATCTGGACCCTCTCTTTCTAAAATTATCTGCCAAAATTGTTGCAACCCCTATTACTAGCCTGTTCAACCTCTCTTTCGTATCGTCTGAGATTCCCAGAGATTGGAAAGCTGCCGCGGTCATCCCCCTCTTTAAAGGGGGTGACACTCTAGCCCAAACTACAGACCTATATCTATCCTACCCTGTCTTTCTAAGGTCTTCGAAAGCCAAGTTAACAGATTACCGACCATTTCGAATTCCACTGTACCTTCTCCGCTATGCAATCTGGTTTCAGAGCTGGTCATGGGTGCACCTCAGCCACGCTCAAGGTTCTAAACGACATCATAACCGCCATCGATAAGAGAAAATACTGTGCAGCCGTATTCATCGACCTGGCCAAGGCTTTCGACTCTGTCAATCACCACATTCTTATTGGGAGACTCGACAGCCTTGGTTTCTCAAATGATTGCCTTGCCTGCTTTAACAACTACTTCTCTGATAGAGTTCAGTGTGTCAAATCGGAGGGCCTGTTGTCCAGACCTCTGACAGTCTCTATGGAGGTGCCACAGGGTTCAATCCTCGGGCTGACTCTCTTCTCTGTATACATCAATGATGTTGCTCTTGCTGCTGGTGATTCTCTGATACACCTCTACGCAGATGACACCATTCTGTATACTTTTGGCCACTCTTTGGACACTGTGTTAACTAACCTCTAGACAAGCTTCAATGCCATACAACTCTCCTTCCATAGCATCCAACTGCTCTTAAATGCAAGTAAAACTAAATGCATGCTATTCAACCGATCGCTGCCCGCACCTGCTCGCCCGTCCAGCATCACTACTCTGGACGGCTCTGACTTAGAATACGTGGACAACTACAAATACCTAGGTGTCTGGTTAGACTGTAAACTCTCCTTCCAGACTCACATTAAGCATCTCCAATCCAAAATTAAATCTAGAATCGGCTTCCTATATCGCAACAAAGCATCCTTCGCTCATGCTGCCAAACATACCCTCGTAAAAATGACCATCCTACCGATCCTCAACTTCGGTGATGTCATCTATAAAATAGCCTCCAACACTCTACTCAACAAACTGGATGCAGTATATCACAGTGCCATCTGTTATGTCACCAAAGCCCCATACACTACCCACCATTGCGACCTGTACGCTCTCGTTGGTTGGCCCTCGCTTCATACTCATCGCCAAACCCACTGGCTACAGGTTATCTACAAGGCTCTGCTAGGTAAAGCCCTGCCTTATCTCAGCTCACTGGTCACCATAGCAGCACCCACTCGTAGCACGCGCTCCAGCAGGTATATCTCACTGGTTACCCCCAAAGCCAATTCCTCCTTTGTTCGTCTTTCCTTCCAGTTCTCTGCTGCCAATGACTGGAACGAACTGCAAAAATCTCTGAAGCTGGAGACTCACATCTCCCTCACTAGCTTTAAGCGCCAGCTGTCAGAGCAGCTCACAAATCACTGCACCTGTACATAGCCCATCTGTAAACAGCCCATCTATCTTCCTACCACATCCCCATACTATATTTATTTATTTATCTTGCTCCTTTGCACCCTAGTATCTCTACTTGCACATTCATCTTCTGCACGTCGACCATTCCAGTGTTTAATTGCTATATTGTAATTACTTCGCCACCAAGGCCTATTTATTTCCTTAACTTACCTCATTTGCACTCACTGTATATAGACTTTTTGTTTTCTTTTGTTCTACTGTATTACTGACTAGGTTTTGTTTATTCCATGTGTAACTCTGTGTTGTTGTATGTGTCGAATTGCTATGCTTTATATTGGCCAGGTCGCAGTTGCAAATGAGAACTTGTTCTCAACTAGCCTACCTGGTTAAATAAAGGTGAAAAAAATAAATAAAATAAATAAATACAGTGCCACCATTGGGGCTTGCTAACAAGGACTGTGCCCCCCCTCTCTCCTTCTCCCTGGCTGATGTGAGTAAGACATTTAAATGTCACAGACAAACTGAAATGGTCCACTCACACACAGTGTGATGGAAGAGGGCGCAACAGTGCCTCTTCAACAGCTTACAGACGGCAACAGCTTACAGACGGTAGGCAATTAAAGTCTCAGTTATGAAAATTTAGGACACTAAAGAGGCCTTTCTACTGACTCTGAAATACACCAAAACAAAGATGCCCAGGGTCCCTGCTCATCCGTGTGAACGTGCCTTAGGCATGCTGCAAGGAGGCATGAGGACTGCAGATGTGGCCATTGCTATGTCCATACTATACTGTGAGATGCCTAAGACAGCGCTACAGGGAGACATGATGGACAGCTGATCGTCCTCGCAGTGGTAGACCACATGTACCAACACCTGCACAGGATCGGTACATCCGAACATCACACCTGCGGGACAGGTACAGGATGGCAACAACAACTGCCTGAGTTACACCAGGAATGCACAATCCCTATATCAGTGCTCAGACTGTCCGCAATAGGCTGAGGGTGGACTGAGTGCTTGTAGGCCTGTTGTAAGGCAGGTCCTCACCAGACATCACCGGCAACAACATCGGCTATGGGCACAAACCCAACGTCGCTGGACCAGACAGGACTGGCAAAAATAGCTCTTCACTGATGAGTCGCGGTTGGGTGCATTGAGTTACATTGAGGCCTGTACCTTTTATTTAACTAGGCAAGTCGGTTAAGAACAAATTCTTATTTTCAATGACAGCCTAGGAACAGTGGGTTAACTGCCTTGTTCAGGGGCAGAACAACATATTCGGTTACAAGTCCAACGCTCTAACCACTAGGCTACCTGCTGCCCCAGGTAGCTACCTGCCTGTACTCTGGAGCGGGATCGATTTGGAGGTGGAGGGTCCGTCATGGTCTGAGGCGGTGTGTCACAGCATCATCGGACTGAGCTTGTTGTCATTGCAGGCAATCTCAAGGCTGTTCGTTACAAGGAAGACATCCTCCTCCCTCATGTGGTACCCTTCCTGCAGGCTCATCCTGACATGACCCTCCAGCATGACAATGCCACCAGCCATACTGCTCATTCTGTGCGTGATTTAATGCAAGACAGGAATGTCAGTGTTCTGCCATGGCCAGCGAAAAGCCTGGGTCTTAATCCCATTGAGCGCTTCTGGGAACTGTTGGATCAGAAGGTGAGGGCTAGGGCCATTCCCCACAGAAATGTCCGGGAACTTGCAGGTGCCTTGGTCTGAAGAGTGGGGTAACATCTTACAGCAAGAACTGGCAAATATGGTGCAGTCCATGAGGAGGAGATGCACTGCAGTACTTAATGCAGCTGGTGGCCACACCAGACACTGACTCTTACATTACAGATACTGACTGTTACTTTTGATTTTGACGCCCCTTTTGTTCAGGGACACATTATTCAATTTCTGTTAGTCACATATCTGTGGAATTTGTTCAGTTTATGTCTGTTGTTAAATCTTGTTATGTTCATACAAATATTTACACATGTTAAGTTTGATGAAAATAAATGCAGTTGACACTGAGAGGATGTTTCTTTTTTTGCTGAGTTAATCTGAGTATGCTGAGTATGCTGAGGTTATCATGTCAAGTGTACCGAAATAGGATTATATTCTCTCACACAATGGTAAGGAACAATAGCCTGGTCCCAGATCTCTTTGTGCGGTCTTCCCAACTGCCATGGTTATTTGGCATGACAATGATCATAGGAGTTGGCTATACAGCACAAACTGAGATCTTGCACCAGGCTAGGAGAATACGATGCACTGCAGAAAATGTTTAACCAATAAATACAGTTTTCGAAGTGATGGGATCAATCCCAAATCAACCCGGTGTTCCCCATACTGTGTTTTATTTTATTTATCTTGCTCCTTTGCACCCCAGTATCTCAACTTGCACACTCATCTTCTGTACATCTATCACTCCAGTGTTTAATTGCTATATTGTAATTATAACGCCACTATGGCCTATTTATTGCCTTACCTCCCTTATCCTACCTCATTTGCACACACTGTATATAGACTTGTTCTATTGTATTATTGACTGTTTGTTTATTCCATGTGTAACTCTGTGTTGTTGTTTTTGTCACACTGCTTTGCTTTATCTTGGCCAGGTCGTAGTTGTAAATGAGAACTTGTTCTCAACTAGCCTACCTGGTTAAATAAAGGTGAAATATATATATTTTTTTAAACTAGCCCCTACCCAACTAGTCAGTTGTTTAGATCTGAGAGGATTGGAAGGGTATTATTCTACCTAATCCAGTAGTAGCTGTTCCATCTTTCCGCCAGATATGATAGGTAGCATTTTCACCACATTTCTTACTTGATGTATCTAATCATAGCTGTATCTCATCTTCTTTGAACTAGTGCTCTTCTGTATCTCATCTTCTTTGAACTAGTGCTCTTCTGTATCTCACCTTCTTTGATCTAGTGCTCTTCTGTATCTCACCTTCTTTGATCTAGTGCTCTTTACGTTCATCCTCTCCTCTCCTTTATTCCTTCATTGAGATCTTCCAACTTTCCTATTTGTTCAGCCAAGTTAACGTTTCAGACACACATACACACTGACTCTTCTCTCCCGTCTCGACAGGCCCTCTATATGTTCCTGGCCCTCGCTATAATCTGTGACGACTACTTTGTACCGTCGCTGGAGAAGATCTGTGAGGTGAGAGACTCTTGTCAGGACACACAATCTAATCTGGTGAAACTGGTCTGAGATATTAGCATGGGCCCACCGTGGCTCTAGCATTATGTCCTTACCACAGGTGAGTTTTCAGCCAACTTAGTAGCTAGGACGGCACTTTGCTTCTCTCGAGCAATGCTTTTGATAATCAATATTTTCTGCGTGAACTGAATCAAATCTTTCTAACAAAGTACTTTGCTATTCTATGAGTGGTCTTGGTTGTCAAGATGATGACAAAAGGGCCACATTAACCTACAAAGCTTTTGGGAAGCTCAGCCCAACTAACCACTCCTGTCTCCTCTTTCGTTCTCTCTTTCGATCTGTTAGAAACTAGACTTAAGTGAGGATGTTGCCGGAGCCACTTTTATGGCAGCTGGGAGTTCTGCTCCCGAGCTGTTTGCCTCCGTCATTGGTAAGATATGACACACACAAACGCCGTCGCGCACTCACACACACACACACACACCAATACACACCGGCACACTCACACGCTCCTTTACACAACACAGAAAACTTGGAAACCCAGAATTAAAATCCTGTCGAATCTGATTTGTATTTGTCACATGCTCTGAATACAACGAGTGTAGACTTTACCGTGAAATGTTTGCTTACCAGTCCTTGCCAAAGATGCAGAGTTTCAAAAATGAAATAGTAACACAAGGAATACAATAAAATACACAAGAATAGAACTATGTATTACAGGGAGGACCAGTACAAATGTACAGCGGTACGAGGTATTTGAGGTAGATTTGTACATGACGGCAGGGTAAAGTGACTAGGCATCAGGATAGATAATTATAAGGGTGAAATAAAGAACAGAGTAGCAGCAGCAAACGATGAGTGTAAGAATTGTATGTATTTGTGTTTGTGTTGCTGATGTGCGTGTATGTGTGTGCGCGTATGTAGTGGTGTGCGCGTATGTAGTGTGTGTCGGTTTTGTTTTGTGTGGGGGTGTAATTACATCAGATGCTTGATTAGGTTCTGGGGGAGATGTATGATAAAAGACACTAACGACGTCTCCACCTCCCTAAATGGATATTCAGCCAAAGCATGTCCCATCCACGCCCGACATTTTAAAAGAGGTGAACACCTGCGAATGTGTGATTTGTCCAAATGACCAGTGACAAAAAGATTTGTCTTTAGTCTTCACATCCCACAGTCTGCTGACTGACGCTGCGATAGCATTCAATCCTAGATTTTTTATTTAGTCAAATGCACAGATGTAGTTGCAGTATACAGTGAAATTCTTAAGCTCCGAGCTCCAACAGTGCAGGTGTAGGAAGTCCGGGGGGACAGTCGGAGCATGTAGCTGACTATGGTGGCTATTCAGCAGCCTGATGGTCTGAGGGTAGAAGCTATTGGCCAGTCTGATAGTTTTAGCCATGATGCTCCTGTACTGCCCACGTTTGAGTGATGGAAGCGGGAGAACAGGCCTTGGCTTGGGTGGCTTAGGTCCCCCATGATCTTCTTGGACTTCCTGCGACACCTGGTGTTGTAGGTGTCCTGGAGGGCAGGCAGTGTGCACACAATGTTACCCATAGGCACCCTATTTCTGTCCACTAGAGATTAACCAACACACCGTCAAAATTCAACAAAAAGTCAGACAAACCTACACACCAGGGATGGGGTCAATTAAAATGAAAGGCAGTCAATTCAGGAAGATATTTTAATTGAAAATTCCAAAATGCAAAAACATATGAAATAAATAGCTACTCTTCAGTTTATTTAGAAGTCATTGAAAATAGCTGCAGTTTTTTAGTTATTTTGAATTGGTATTTAAGTTTACTTCCTGAATTGACTGCTTTCAATTCGAATTGACCCCAGCCCTGCCACACACACACACACACACACACACTCTCCCAGATAGTTGTTGTCGAGGCTGATTGTGGTTGGCTAACTCCCCCTGTACAGGTGTCTTCATCACCCACGGTGACGTGGGGGTGGGGACAATCGTCGGCTCAGCGGTCTTCAATATCCTGTGCATCATCGGCGTGTGCGGAATATTCGCCGGACAGGTGTGTGTGTTTCTGTGCACATGCACATACACGTGGCTGTTTCTGTGGGTGTGTGTCTGTGTGTGTGTGTGTGTGTGTGTGTGCGTGCATGTGGATCTCGTTTAGTGCAGCATATGCATTTAGATCACTTATGGGCTGAGAAGTAAATTGAAAGATTGAGTTCTCCTATGGGGAACCATGTCTACATGTCTGATAGTTAGCAATTGCTCCCAGCTGTCGTTAGTCTCTGGAAAGCATATTTCTGGTCCTGTATTCACGAAGACTAGGAGTGCTGCTCTAGGACCTGATCCTAGATCAGCATTTCTAGTCTGAGATGTTTTATACACTATATATACAAAAGTATGTGGACACACCTTCAAATTAGTGGATTTGGCTATTTCCGCCACACTGTTGCTGACAGGTGTATGTGTATAAAATCGAGCACACAGACATGCAATCTTCATAGACAAACAATGGCAGTAAAATGGCCTTACTGAAGAGCTCAGTAACTTTCAACGTGGCACCGTCATAGGATGCCAACTTTCCAACAAGTCAGTTTGTCAAATTTCAGCCCTGCTAGAGCTGCCCTGGGTAACTAAGTGCTGTTATTGTGAAGTTGAAACGTCTAGGATCAATAACGGCTCAGCAGTGAATTGGTAGGCCACACAAGCTCACAGAACGGGACCGCCGAGTGTTGAATCGTGTAGTGCGTAAAGATCGTCTGTTCTTGGTTGCAACACTCACTGAGTTCCAAACCGCCACTGGAAGCAACGTCAGCACAATAACTGTTCATCGGGAGCTTCATGAAATGGGTTTCTATGGCCGAGCAGCTGCATACAAGCCTAAGATCACCATTCGCAATGCCAAGCGTCGGCTTGAGTGGTGTAAAGCTCGCCGCTATTGGACTCTGGAGCAGTCGAAATGCGTTCTCTGGAGTGATGTATCACGCTTCACCATCTGGCAGTCTGACGGACAAATCTTGGTTTGGAAGATGCCAGGAGAACACTACCTGCCTGAATGCATAGTGCCAACTGTAAAGTTTGGTAGAGGAGGAATAATGGTCTGGGGCTGTTTTTCATTGTTCAAGCTAGGCCCCTTAGTTCCATTGAAGGGAAATCTTAACACTACAGCATACAATGACATTCTATACGATTCTGTGCTTCCAACTTTGTGGCAACAGTTTGGGGCCCTTTCCTGTTTCAGCATGACAATGCCCCCGTGCACAAAGCAAGGTCCATACAGAAGGTTTATCGAGATTGGTGTTGAAGAACTTGACTGAGCTTGCACAGAGCCCTGACCTCAACCCCATCAAACACACCTTTGGGATGAATTGGAACGTCGTCTACGAGCCAGGCCTGATCGGCCAACATCAGTGCCCGACCTCACGAATGCTCTTGTGGCTGAAGTCCCCGCAGCAATGTTCCAACATCTAGTGGTAAGCCTTCCCAGAAGAGTGGAGGCTGTTATTGCAGCTAATGGGGACCAACTTTTGTCCACATACCTTTGGTCATGTAGTGTATCTGCAGGGATATGATCTCTTTCCTGACTGACTGTTTCTCTCTAAATTTCTAGGTTGTAGTGTTGGGTTGGTGGTCTGTTTTCCGAGATTCATTCTACTACGTCTTGTCGATCCTCGCTCTTATTGCGGTAAGTCTGAAAGTAAAATGCACATTACATGTACTGTATGCGACTATAAACAATATATTTATTTAAGTATTTTATTCGGATCTCCGTTAGTTTTTCTGAAAGCAGCAGCTACTCTTCCTGAAGTCCACACAAAACATAAAACATGACATAATACAGAACATTAGTAGACTAGAACAGCTCAAGGACAGAAGTACATGTTGAATAATTCCTAACTGCCATTATTTTCATTTCTGCCTGTGCTCTATTCCCCCCCCCAGTTTATCTACGATGGGAAGGTAGTGTGGTAAGCTAGCCCCACCTCTTTTCGATTGGTCCTTAAATAATACCTTGATGTGATGGAATTTGCATTAGTTGCTTATCTGAACTGTGGGGCTCCTTATTGGGTGATGTGATTTAATTGGGCTTCATTGGGTAACTGAGATACGATGTGATTTCAGTGGTTGTCTCTCCGTTGTGTCCGTCTCAGGTGGGAGAGCCTGGTGTTGGTGGTCATGTACTGCGGATACATCCTCATCATGAAGTAAGTGATGCACTACTGAGTCAGGGACTTTACAAAACTCAAGGCGTCACGCCCAATGACATTGATGCGGTGGGGAGACCGATTGACGTCATTAAGGTATCTTCTATATTTCCAAGAAATATACATAGACTCAATGCAATGATATTGAATTTGAGTGCCCCCTGAGTTTCTGTGGGGTGGAAGATTTTCACCTGTCTGTCTCTGTCTGGCTGTGTGTCTGCCCTGGTTCGTCCAGGTCACTCCCCTTGTGCTCCGACCACCTTTCTATGACCCGATATGATGCCACTCAGAGAATAGCCTACTACGCGCTGACCATTTCAGATACCATCCTACCTTGCCCATACGGTTCGCTGTATAACCTATGTGTGCATACATACAGGATGATGTCAAATACACAGCGTGGTTTCACATTTACCAGAAGTTGCAGGACTGAGTTTGCCACAGTTATCGTACACGTGAACAGTCACAAACGTTTTGCTGCAGTTCCCTGTATACATGGGGACAGTTTCCCAGACCCAGATTTAACCTCGTGGTTGAATACAAAGATATTTGAATTGAGATGAAGTATGTTTATTAATTGGTGTTCAGGAAACTGTTCCTTAGAGTTTACAGACCACTGCATAGTGTTCAGTTATTGTTTATTGGGTGTTGATGAAAAACATTAACCAGTGTCCCCCTCTCCGCTCTTCTCCAGGTTTAACCAGAGCTTGCAGAAGTTATTTGCGAGTAAAGACGACAAGGACAAGAATCAGGCCAATGGTAACGCAGCGGCCAGCAGCGAGATGCAGGATGGTAATGCTAGTTATGATGACAGTGTGTGGGATGCCGACCCCGTCATTGCCTATACTCAGCACGGCAGTAGGTAAGGCTAACCAGGCAGGCTGTAGTACACATCAAGGCTTCTCTCGAGACATGGGCTTATTCTCTGTCTCTTTACTTGTCTTCTTTTAACCCCAAAAGTCGAAGAAGACTAAAATGAACTATTGGTCGTCTCTGATCAAGTAGGGTTGAAGGAATGGCGGGCATTCTAGGTCAAATGTCATTAACTTTGACTTATCTTTGCATCTGTCCCATTATGGCATCTGAGAGCACGGGCAGCACCATTGAATCAATCTCCATTTTGAAGTAGTCAAATTTCTTCTGCTACTCCTTCCAACAAACAAACTGAAAGGGTGAATACTGCCACCTGGAGTATGTTGTTTGAACAGGTATAAAGCCAAGGTTGGCAATTTACTGCCACCTGCAGTTATGGAATGAAGACCCTCTTTGACCGTCTTTGAGCATGCTTTCTCACGCGGAAAAGTATTCTCAAGCTAAAGAGGGAACGCCCACTTATACAGACAGGAACCGCGGCAATGGCATAAACCGCCATTGCCGCGGTTCCTGTCTGTATAAGTGGGCGTTCCCTCTTTAGCTTGAGAATACTTTTCCGCGTGAGAAAGCATGCTCAAAGACGGTCTTTATGCAACATCCTCATTAACCACCATCTTTGAGATTACTACTTCAACATGGTATAAGTCCTCCATGTGGTTGCCCATGCTTAAACAGGCTTTTGGACACTATATATCTGGAGCTAAGTCTATAAATTGGGCAGGAATATGAACTTGTGGGTCCATGGGAGTTGGGTAGGACTTCCTCGGTCAGTGTGGTGGAGGTGTTGCAGTTCTACAATCTCCATTGTACTGTGCCGATTGACAATGGGTAATAGGTAACCTTCAGCTCAACCACAGCACTTGGTTCTCTATCTCTACCAGAGGAGGCTGGCGGGGGGTGCTACAGGAGGATGGGCTCATTGCAATGGCTGGAATGGAAATGTGAAACGTATCGGACATATGGAAACCACGTTTGACTCGGTTCCATTTATTCCATTCCAGCCATTGCAGTGAGCCTGTCCTCCTATGGCCCCTCCCGCCAGCCGCCTCTGATATCTACCTCTCTCTCTCTTCCTGGCCGCCTTATCTTTGGTATTAATGTCAGCAACTAAACACATGAAAATAACAGTCAGACATAGACAAACAAACAGTTCAAAGGTCAGATCAGTAACTTGTATAGATGCGGCCATATCTTCCACTTTCTTTCCACTAATGTCAAAACGCCTGTCTGTTTAGTCTTACCAAACCCACTGTTGCTTAATGTGTGTTGTGTTTCTGCACGCTAGATTGCAGTGTTTCTCTGCTTGCCTCTTGAGGTATCAACCCACTGACTTGTGGTAAATTAATATCAAAATATAGGGAATGTTTATGTCAGCTTTGTTTTCTTAGTATGCATGTCAATTTATATATCATTCATAAACGTAAGAGTTGAATATAGAACACTTATCAGACTCTGAATTCGGGCCATTTTACCAGAAATAGGTGTCAAACACAAGAGGAAACTTCTCACGGCAAGGTGTTTTTACACCTGAAATGGATTTTTGGTGTTTGATGTTTTTTTGCTAGCATGTTTGTGTGTGAGTCAGAGTTTCTGTTAGCTGGTAATAGCCGGCATTTGGCTAATAAAATGAATTAATTGAAAAGCCGATGAAGATAATTGCTGCTGGCCAATTGTCAGAGAGAAGAAGATAAAATCACATTGTAAAATAATGCTTTATAGCCTCTTCATTGATGGAAATACCAGTCGATGTAAATACATGACTGGTCATGCTTATCGGTCTATAGGTATATTTGCATAGTTCTGTGGAAATAAATTAGTCCGTGTCCAGTACTTTCGTTATACATCTTATTAATCACACGCAAACAGCATACAGATACAGAACCTTTGAGCTGAAAATCTGTCAGACAATGTGAGAGCTGCTGCTACAGTATCTCAAACAGAAAATGAATAGCCAACCGCAGGCAGGCTTCAACACCACTTAGCAATGAGCTGGAGGCAGCATATGCATTTTGAAAACATATACCTAATTGTTTGAAACCTGAACGTTTTACGACATCTTATGAGGCATGTCTTACCTTCAAAACAGCCTAGACGAAATCAGACCATATCCGTGGAGGCAATTATTTTCTATAGGCTTTCATTGTCCAGTAGCCAAAGGCACAATCCTAGTCTTTTTAACAACCCATCCTAGTTGTTTCCTCAGATCTCCCTCCTTTCTACATTTCTAACAGTGTTTTCATCTCTGTCACATGAAAGCGCTGGCTTTGTGCGGTGCACTTTGACAACGGGGTTTTCCCGTTAATTGCATGATGGAACAAACATTCACACGTAGCCTACGGCCTTGTGAGCATTGCCGCCCTTATAACGTGAAGAAATAATAGGTGGTCAACATATTTAAGCTAAACGTTCTGATCTGTTGCATCAGACTCATTGCTTTTGAACTTCTTTTTTTTATGTAGCTTTGGCTCCTCGGTTGTATGAATTTGGTATCTATCCTCCCACAACTGTTCCCAGAGTCTGTTTGGAATAGGCTATTTCTTTCCCGACAAGCTGACAAATAGAATAGGTCAACTTTTCTACTATGGGGGATAGTATATTGACATAGGGTAGTGATTTTACTCCTCTTGTTGGCTGAGGAAACCAAATGTGGACAGTTATTCTTCATCTTCAAAGTGCACATCAGAATTCAGTAAGAAGGACATCGTTGCATCCTCGGTTTGCATGTTCTGTTCATATGAATTACCATAATCTAAATGCGATTTCTGTCATTCTGAGCACCGTGGTGAACGCCCTAATCTTGTTATGCACCCAATGCATATGGGTCCGGTACATTTCCCAAATGTCCAGCGCCACACTTTCCTAACAGAAACCCTGGTATGTGAGTGTGTGTGTGTGTCAGTTTTGAATGTCTAACATGTCTGTCCGCCTCCAGTCAAGCCCAGTAAGGCTTACAGTCGTGGGTCTGTGGTCATGGTCGATGAGATGATGCATGCCAACCCTCCCAAGATGCGTTTCCCCGAGGCCGGCCTCCGCATCATGATCACCAGCCATTTTGGACCCAAGACCCGGCTGCGCATGGCCAGTCGCCTCATCATCACTGAGGTATGGATAGAGAGTGATGCAACTGCAGGAAGATGGTTTGTTTCAAAGTTAGAGAAGGCAATGATCTCATTTGTATAAATTTGATAGTGCTGTTATTGCTGTACTGTTGACTACTTGGGTCGTGTTCATTAGGCATCAAACGAGAAAAAAACAGACTGAATCAGGGGGGAATATCTGGACTTGCTCCAATACCAAATACTCCCTTTCATTTTTCATTGAACAACATTTTCCGACGTGTGCCTTAATGAACAACTCCCTGTTTTGCCTCTTCCTGTGACAGCGTCAGAAGCTGGTCCAGGGTGCCAACGGAGTGGAGACCCAGGTGCTGGAGGGGAAGGTGGATGTTGAGAACGGCAACGTGCCCGAGGACAAGCCTGCAGAGGAGGAGGCCGAAAATGAGACAATCTCCCCCTTTCATATCCCTGGTGTGTGTGTGTGTGTGTGTGTGTGTGTGTGTGTGTGTATTTGCATTTGCTGTGTGTGTGTTGTTTATCCAGACAGAGCTGGACATTATTGTGGATATGGCTCATTAGATTTAAACATGTGCTTGCACTTCAGTAGACGCAGTGCCCTTACCCAAATGATCCAGTGACTATCATATCATGACTAATTCTAATGATCTTTGACAGAGAGTTCTGTACATGACAGACACTGCTCCAATGTGTGTATGAAACCTCCAAGTGCTTTATGATTGAAGTAGCTGATGAGTTAAATTGGTTGTGTTAGTGCTGGGCTAGACCAAATACCTGCACCTTAACCCTGCACCTTCGAGACTGCTGCCCAAAGTTCAGTCATTGAACACTGGTCACTTAAATACTGTTTTACCCACTTCATATGTACAGTGCTGTCGGAAAGTATTCAAGCCCCTTGACTTTTCACACATTTTGTTAGGTTACAGCTTTATTATAAATGTATTCAATTGTTTGTTTCCCTTATCAATCTACACACAATACCCCATAATGACAAGCAAAAACAGGTTTTTGTATTATATATATATATGTACTTATGTACATATGAATACTTAAGTAAATGTGATATTCCAGTGTTATATATATAAATATATATCATAAGTATTCAGACCCTTTATTCAGTACTTTGTTGAAGCACCTTTGGCAGCGATTACAGCCTCAAGTCTTCTTAGGTATGACGCTACAAGCTTGGCACACCTGTATTTGGGGAGTTTCTCCCATTCTTCTCTGCAGATCCTCTCAAGCTCTGTCAGGTTGGATGGGGTCTCTCCAGAGATGTTCGATCGGGTTCAAGTCCGGGCTCTGTCTGGGCCACTCAAGGACATTCAGAGACTTGTCTTGAAGCCACTCCTGCAATGTCTTGACTGTGTGCTTAGGGTCGTTGTCCTGTTGGAAGGGGAACCTTGTGGGAGCTAAACTCATGACTATGATAACATTTCCATTATTAGCAGCATCTAGACTGTCCACTGTAAAGTGCTGAGACAGAATGGCTACATAAGGAATGGAACATATAGGACCAGGGCCCCACTACCATTATAACCTATACAGCTGTCAGATGTGGGCGTTAACAAGCAAGAACTGAGACTGAAAGACAATGGTGATGAAAGGTCACGGGGAGTTATTTTCATATAGAGGGAGGGGACTCTATACGTTATGCAAAGACAGAATACTATAAAGGCAGGGCTCTGTGATAACAGATTGTACCTGTTTCATGAAATTGCTCGGCTCTGTTACTTTGTAATAAAGTCTAACTGAATCTACAGGTTCCGGTATCGGTGCAAATATTTGACTCAAGATTTTCAATAACAACCTTCGCCCAAGTTAGGTCCTGAGCGCTCTGGAGCAGGTTTTCTTCAAGGATCTCTCTGTACTTTGCTCCGTTCATCTTTCCCTCGATCCTGACTAGTCTCCCTGTCGCTGAGAAACATCCCCACATCATGATGATGCTGCCACCACCATGCTTCACCGTAGGGATGGTGCCAGGTTTCCTCTAGATGTGAAGCTTGTCATTCAGGCCAAAGAGTTCAATCTTGGTTTCATCAGACCAGAGAATCTTGTTTCTCACGAGTCCTTCAGATGCCTTTTGGCAAACTCCAAGCGGGCTGTCATGTGCCTTTTACTGAGGAGTGGCTTCTGTCTGGCCACTCTACCATAAAGGCCTGACTGATCTGGAAGGTTCTCCCATCTCCACAGAGGAACTCTGGAGTTCTGTGAGAGCGACCATCGGGTTCTTGGTCACCTCTCTGACCAAGGCCCTTCTCCCGCGATTGCTCAATTTGGCTGGGCGGCCAGCTCTAGGAATAGTCATGGTGGTTCCAAACTTCTTCAATTTAGGAATGATGGAGGCTACTTTGTTCTTGGGGACCTTCAATGCTGCAGAAATGTTTTGGTACCCTTCCCCAGATCTGTGCCTCGACATAATCCTGTCTCTGAGCTCTACAGACAATTCCTTTGACCTAATTTGCTCTAACTTTCCAAATCATGTCCAATCACTTGAATTTACCACAGGTGGACTCCAATCATGTTGTAGAAACATCTCAAGGATGATCAATGGAAACAGGATGCACCTGAGCTCAATTTCGAGTATCATAGGAAAGGGTCTGAATACTTATGTAAATAAAGTATTTCAGTAAAAAATTAAAAACTGTTTTCACTTTGTCATTGTGGGGTATATTGATGAGGGAAAAAATAATTTAGTACATTTCATAACAAGGCTGTAAAGCATGGGTGGGCAACTACTAGGTGTGTTGGCTGGGGCAAAACTGTGACATCAGGCCCTCGAGGACTGGAATTGCCCACCCCTGCGTAATGTAACAAAATGTGGAGAAAGTCAAGCGGTCTGAATACTTTCCGAATGCACTGCATGTGCTGTATTCTAGTCATTGCTCATCCTATATAACTACTGCTGTACACATTTTCTATTCATATACTGTCCATAATGCCTTTACACAACATCAAATGCATATGTATATTTATATTCCAGACTCTGACATTACTCATTCTAATATTTCTTAATTTCTTAATTCCTTTTCATTTTTTGGGATTTGCGTGTATTGTTAGGTATTACTGCACTGTTGGAGCTAGGAACACAAGCATTTTGCTACACCCGCAATAACATCTGCAAAATATGTGTGCGTGACCAGTAAAATGAGATTTGACCTAGTTTTTCCAGGACCAGAACGCTGTTCTAGAATGAGTTGTATGTTCTCCTAGGGAGTTGTTCTCCTAGGGAGTTGTTCCTCACCACTGTGCTTCTGCTTTGCTCTTTGGAATCTTTTTGGAAGCACTTTGACTTGATATTAATAGGGCCTTATAAATACATGTGGTTGATTTTACCTGCCCCTTCAATTCTACAGCGGGCATCAGCAGCAAGTGTAAGTGGCTGATCGCGTGGCCCCTGCTGCTCCTCCTGTTCTTCACCATCCCCAACTGTGCCAAGCCTCGATGGGAGAAGTTCTTTATGCTCTCCTTCATCCTCTCCACTGTCTGGATCGCTGTCTTCTCTTACTTCATGGTCTGGATGGTGAGTGTCAGGGTACAGTAGTGGACGTGTTTAATTATTCTTAACCAGAAGTCCCCGCTAGAATAGTAAACAAACAAAAATTTGACCAACTGGGGACATTTTGTTAGTCCCCACGAGGTCAAATGCTATTTATAGGGGGTTTAGTGTTAAGGTTAGGAGCTAGGGTTAGTGTTAAGGCTTTTGGGTTAAGGTTAGGATTAAGGTTAGGGTGAGAGTACAGGTTAGCGTTATGGAAAATAGGATTTTGAATGTCCCCACAAGGTTAGCTTAACAATACTGTGTGTGGGTGTGGTGTGGTGTGTGTGTGGAGGAGGGGTGTGTGTGGGAGTTGTGTCTGGCTGTTTTGGTCACTGATCAGTTGTAATGTGGGTGTGGTCACAGGTCACCATCATCGGCTACACCCTTGGCATCCCAGACGTCATTATGGGCATAACTTTCCTGGCAGCGGGCACCAGTGTACCAGACTGCATCGCCAGTCTCATCGTTGCTCGGCAAGGTACAACTCTACTTTCTGTCATTTCCCTTTAACGGTTTGTGAGGATGGAAATCAATGGCATCTACTCATTGAAAAACAAAAGGTATCTTTGAACTGTACCATCTTTGGCAATAATCTTGTCTTAAGGCTTTTCAAAGTTAATTCTGGGTGTTGCTTTTAAGTACAATGCTTGTATTTGAATGACAACTATTTCTGTTTAGGAATGGGTGACATGGCAGTGTCCAACACCATCGGCAGTAATGTGTTTGATATCCTGGTTGGGCTGGGGTTGCCCTGGGCGCTACAGACCATGGCGGTCAACTATGGCTCTGAGGTAAGAACAGCTATAGGGAACGGAGTAGGGTTCAGTTGCCCCTTGTCGCTGATCTTGGATCAGTATAGCATTTCCCCCACAAATGTTTAAGGTTAGAATAGGGGGATGGGAAGCTGATCCTAGATCTGTACCTTCACCCTGGAGCATAGGGAACAGCTTTCCTTGTAGGGAGCATTGGGAGATTACTGCTTTGCTTGACGTACGACTTTGTAACTCAATGTGCACGGTAAATACATGTAGTTTAGTAGTCATCTTTCAGGAAGCGTATACACTGAAATGAGGTCAAGTGATGTTGACTCTGAGCACTTGAGTTGGAAGTGTTCATCAGTCATGTTTTGGAGAGGGAATAACACATTTTTTAAGGACTACTACAACAAGTGTTTCAGTACTGTGTGATTGAGTCCTTGACCCTACTGTTTCTCCAGCTCTCTCCTCCTCTCCCACACTTCAACTAGGGGTGCATCTCAATAGTATAAAGCATACTCCTGGCCAGAGAGGAAGCCACTTAAGACTATTGAGACGCCCGTGAGTTAACTATGACCACAGCCATGTATTTAGATAGTTGTTCCAACTTTTAGAATTTTGAATATTGCTTTAATCTATACAGTTGAAGTCAGAAGTTTACATACACTTAGGTTGGAGTCATTAAAACTAGTTTTTCACTCCACAAATTTCTTGTTAACAAACTATAGTTTTGGCAAGTCGGTTAGGACATCTACTTTGTGCATGACACAAGTAATTTTTCCAACAATTGTTTCACTTATAATTCACTGTATCACAATTCCAGTGGATCAGAAGTTGACATACACTAAGTTGACTGTGCCCTTAAACAACTTGGAAAATTCCAGAAAATGATGTCATGGCTTTAGAAGCTAATTGACATCATTTGAGTCAATTGGAGGCATACCTGTGGATGTATTTCAAGGCCTCCCTTCAAACTCAGTGCCTCTTTGCTTGACATCATGGGAAAATCAATAGAAATCAGCCAAGACCTCAGGAAAAATATTGTAGACCTTCACAAGTCTGGTTCATCCTTGTGAGCAATTTCCAAATGCCTGAAGGTACCACGCTCATCTGTCAAACAATAGTATGCAAGTATAAACACCATGGGACCACGCAGCCGTCATACCGCTCAGGAAGGAGACGCGTTCTGTCTCCTAGAGATTAATGTACTTTGGTGCGAAAAGTGCAAATCAATCCCAGAACAACAGCAAAGGACCTTGTGAAGATGCTATATCCATAGTAAAGCGAGTAGTACCGACATAACCTGAAAGACCGCTCAGCAAGGAAGAAGCCACTGCTCCAAAACCTCCATAAAAAAGCCAGACTACGGTTTGCAACTGCACATTGGGACAAAGATCGTACTTTTTGGAGAAATGTCCTCTGGTCTGATGAAACAAAAATACAACTGTTTGGCCATAATGACCATCATTATGTTTGGAGGAGAAAGGGGTTGCTTGCAAGCCGAAGAACACCATCCCACCATGAAGCACGAGAGTGGCAGCATCATGTTGTGGGGGTGCTTTGCTGCAGGAGGGACTGGTGCACTTCCCAAAATAGATGGCATCATGAGGTAGGAAAATTATGTGGATATATTGAAGCAAAATCTCAAGACATCAGTCAGGAAGTTAAAGCTTGGTCACAAATGGGTCTTCCAATTGTACAATGACCCCAAGCATAGTTCCAAAGTTGTGGTAAAATGGCTTAAGGACAACAAAGGTGCAAGGTATTGGAGTGGCCATCACAAAGCCCTGACCTCGAAATGTTTGAGTTAAACAATTAAGTTAAACAATTTAAAGGCAATGCTACCAATTACTAAATGAGTGTATGTAGACTTCTGACCCACTGGGAATGTGATGAAAGAAATAAAAGCTGAAATAAATTATTCTCTCTACTATTATTCTGACATTTCACATTCTTAAAATAAAGTGGTGATCCTAACTGACCTAAGACAGGGAATTTGTACTAGGATTAAATGTTAGGAATTGCGAAAAACTGAGTTTAAATGTAATTGGCTCAGGTGTCTGCAAACGTCCGACTTCAACTGTACATTAAGTTAATTATATTTTTAAATATTCCCCATGTAATGTTAACTATGACTTCCCCTCTAGGTCATTATCAACAGTCGAGGACTTCTCTACTCTGTGGTGCTGCTGCTGGGTTCTGTGGCTTTAACGGTGAGAAGATTCTGTCCTCTGTAGCTCAGTTGTTAGAGCATGACGTTTGTAACGCCAGGATAGTGGATTCGATTCCCAGGACTACCCATAAGTAAAACTGTTATGCACGCGTGGCTAAGTTGCTTTGGATAAAAGCATCTGCTTAATGGCATATATTATACATGTATTACATTATACTACTGACCAGAGTCTTACTTTGTATAGAGACCACAGTATCTATGTCTCTGCCACTGAACAGTCTGCCAGTGTATTCGGCTATGGAACCAATGTTTTTTCAAAGGGAGTCATCAGTTGACTGATGATCGACGACGGAGAAGAATGTCCAACTAAAAACACTCAGGCCGTCATTGTAAATAGGAATTTGTTCTGACTTGCCTAGGATAATGCTACTGTTTTGTCTCAAACTCTTCCGTGTGTGTGTTCGATTTAAAGAGGCACTATACAGAAATCGCTCATTTCCTGGTTGCTGAAAGTATCTGCACCTTTCTGATTTTCTCACTGAATGTTATCAGATCTTCAACCAAAACCTAATATTAGATAAAGGGAACCTGAGTTTACAAATAACAAAAAAAAAGTAGACATATTTTATATATTTAATTAATAAAGTTATGCAATACCAAATTCCCTTGGGTGGACTTGAAATGAGCAGTTCATGCTTGAAAACCCACAAATGTTGCTGAGTTAAAGCAGTTGTACATGCATGAATGGGACAACATTCCTCCATATTGATGTGAGAGACTGATCGACAACTACAGGAAGTGTTCGGTTGGAGTCATTGCAGCTCAAGGTGGCACAACCAGTTAGTGAGTGTTATGGGGCAATTACTTTTTCACAGGGACTTTCGGTGTTGGATAACTTTGTTTATTAAATCATTATGTAATTGTTGTGTTACTTGTTCACTCAGGTTCCCTTTATCTAATATTAGGTTTTGGTTGAAGATCTGATAACATTCGGTATTAAAAAATATGCAAAAGTAGAGAAAATGAGAAAGGGGTGAATACTTTTTCACGGCACTCTACAGTATGTGACAAAACAAACAAGCAAGTATCGTGTAGGTAATCATTGTACCATCTAAACCGCTGTGATATTTTCCATAGCCACAAATATTGTATTTTCAGCTGTTTGAAGCTGGTGTACAAAAGCAAAAGACACAAAAAATGAAACTGAAGAACAGGACCCATAGAAAAATAGAACATATTTACCGGTTGTTAGACCTCCTTTCGATGTTAATGGCAGATCTGTAACACCATTGGTCGGTCGCCCAAAACGTTACATATTGCAGCTTGAAGAGCTAAATTGGTGTTATTGAAAAATGTGTCTAATAAGCACAATTACACGAATGGAAATCATCATCATTCGATTAATTACATTAACAGGTGTCTTAATTTAATTAGCTAATAGTTTCCCATTTTTTTAATGATCATATGCTGAAATCAGGTCTAAGAATTTAGAACATTTTATAAATGTAAATATTTCTGTCCCATTCTAAACCGTGTGCATGCGCACTTGCCTTCTTGCACATGCGTGTGCGTGCGCGTGCGTGCGTGCGTGCGTGTGCGTGCGTGTGTGTGTGTTGCAGAGACAGATGAACAAAAGTGTTGCCAGTAATTTCTTGATGAACCATCAGCCACTATTCAGGTGTACATAGAGAGGTCTGATGTACCTCTGACTATGGTTGTGTACCCTGCTCGGACGTTGCATGCATCAACCAATGTTTGCGTGCCATGTCATCAACAGTCGGGCCACAAGTTTGCTATAACATATGATGTGGTTAGCTGATACGTAATATCAAGGCATTGTAAGATAAGCCATTGTAAGGCATCAAGGCATTGTAAGATCTGGCATGCGTCAGCTACGCCTGGGCATAGGAACACACCCTAAGTATGGTGTGCTGTGTGTGTGTTCCACCTCTGCAGGTGGGGGGGATCCACGTGAACCACTGGAAACTGGATCTGAAGCTGGGTATCTACACGCTGGTCCTCTACGCTGTCTTCCTGTGTTTCTCCATCATGATAGAGTACAACGTGTTCACCTTCGTCAACCTGCCGATGTGCATGGAGGAGTAGCTAGACCCTGCCCACCCACGCTGACCTCTGAACCAGGATGCTCCATCCCCTCAATCCCAGAGAGCAACCAATCACAATCAACCTTCTTCGCCGTCATCCACTACATTACTAACCCTTGTAACTGAATCTCCTGTCTGTCTGACTCCATCTTTCATTGTCATAACTGACCTGTTGACCTCTTGATCTGCTCATTGTCTTTAAATCTGTCTCTCCCTGTGCTTGGACTCGCTTTCCCATGAGGCTTTGTTCTGAGGAGTGGATGGACGCCTCTCCATGCCTCAAACGTCCTCCCCTCTCTCATCCAACAGACTGGACCCAGTGTCAGACTACTCTGTTTTCCATTTAACCCCTCCAACTATCTCTAGTCTTACTGTGCTTTCATTAGCATTTCATCAAAGGCTTTAGAATTAAGGGGATCCTACTCCCTCTCACAACAACCCACACATACCTCAGGTTAGGGTTAGTCGTAAACCCCAACATTGACACTCGACCATTTCTCCCACTCTCCCCCATCAAAACCTCTTCTCTTAACCTCCCCACCCCACACCACAGATCTACCCAAAGACCCTAGGAAGAAAACACAACCTCACCCTCTCGCCCTCAATCTCTACCTCTCCCCCAAATCCCGCTTGTGCCCCCACCCTTTGGAGGAGGAACTTTTTTCTACTTCTACTCGTTCTGGCCTGGACCCCTCTGACATGGTCCAGGCTGTGATAGTTTCCTGTTTCCACATCACTACGTCCCACCCCACTGCACCAGAAACTCATCTTCACTTCTCCCCATCACCTCTTAAGAAGGACATTTTGTCAGGAATCTTTATGTAAAATGAGTCCGCGGTCAACTCAAAGCTGAGACTGAAAGAAGAGCGCATATGATGTATATTTGCAGCACTGCACAGTGTTAAACTTGTAAACATGTACTTTTTTTCTCCATTTTTTTTTTTGTACCGTGTGGGTTTTTGTTTTTCAAACGGGAGTTTAAAAAGGACTCTGAAATATGTAGAGGAGCGCTTGTTGCAATCATAAAGGACGTTGCCTGTTTCACAGTAAGGAATTGTGCACAGGGAAAATGCTTTTCTTGCTTTTTGCTGTAAGGAGATTTGGCCCTCCTCGAAGGCAGGGCGTCTGGCTGATGGAGGCGACTCTATAACCCGTTGTGTTGAAAGTTCAGCTGTTGTTTTTTTTCCCTCGATCCGAGACTGATATCTCTCACACGCACCCTCCAACTGCAAAACACTAAAGAGAGAAACAACTCACTCCGGATCTTGGGGAGATGTGACAGATAAGTCACTGAATGGGGGGGGATACGGTGTCATCTTTGGAATGGTGTCCATATTAGGACATCTTCGCACAGCAGCATGGAGAAATGTGTATTGTATCACAGATGATCGTAATCGGTCTGTTCTTCTCATCTTCTGTCATTGACCCCCCTTTGACCACTAGGGGGCAATGCTGCCCCCTCACTCTGATCTGTCTGTGCATGGCAGGGGTCTTAAGCAACCACAGCTGTTTGGTTATCAGGGAATATTTGGAGCCTCTGAAGTTCCAGTAGGTGGCGCCATTGGTGGTGTTCGCTCAATGTTAATTACATGTAGATATTGCACTTTAAAACAAGCAAAGCCGTCCTCTCATTCTGAGTCAACTAGTGCTTCCTTTGAGTGTAAGTATGTACATTATATGTGAGTGTGCGTGCGTGGGGGTGGGGACACACCCGTGAGCACACAACAGTCTGTCTGCAGTGCATTGTACTTACTGGGAGTATAAACGCAGGCTCCTCAGCAGTACGAAAAGTGATAGGCTGAGGGGCGTGCGTGCGTGCATGTCCCCCCCCCAACCCCCACCCACTTTACAAAAAACGGCAGCTACAAGCTACTGCAATCTGAAACATTTGACGTCATGCAAAAACACCTGCGGAGACCGAGTCTACAATAAGCTGGAAACATTTGCTTTAATAGGGGAGTGTTAATGACGAAAACATGACCTTCCCTTTTTGTGTTGGCAGCAGGTACTTGTATATGCAATCTCAATGTTATGCGTTCTGTGTGTTGGAATTAGAAGGGCCCCTATGGAGGTTGCCATAATGTTAGGGGAACATTTGAGCTCGCTTGTGTGAATGACAGCTGAGGAACCGAGCCAGAGGACATGGATGGAACGTTCTGGAATGGGGGATTCTGTGTGTGCGGGGGAGTCCGACCCTCCTGGCACAAGGGCATTATTCAACCACCAACTCTACCTGAAGACCAGACCAGAGGGGAAGGACACCAGCCGGGAAGCTGGGAAACCCCCCCCAGGCTACAGATGGTTTAGTCCAGTGTACTCTGAACTTTCTGGAAATTCTCCTCCAGGAAAGACAACTTTGTGAGATGAGATCTCATCTGTGTGTGAGTGATGAACCTGAGTAGCAGACATTTTAGGAGTTGGACCCCTAAGCTGCTACTCCCGGGGAGGTATTTGACTCTAGCTGCATTCTCTTGGAAGGAGGTGACCACATAGGTCCTCAAGACTCTCACCCCCCCCCCTCCCCATCCTCCTCATCACATCCCAATGCCATCAATGCTACCCATATCGTGTGTCCTCCACCCTGCTCGACTGTCAATTTATAGCAGTTACCCTCACTGCACAGTATGCCCCCCAGTTGGTCTTTTCCCTGTAGAGGAGTGTAAAAGTATTCTCTACTAGTGCCATTTGGATTTGATTCTCATTGTTTCCTTCTTGTTAACTATTGTCGCATTCTCAATCTTTTCGTTTGTTGTTATTAACTGTACATACAGTGGGGCCCGAAATGATTGACACCCTTGATAAAAATGACAGTATAAAATAAATAATTCAAATACTGAGCTAAATTGTATGCAAAAAAAAAGAAGGGGAAATGATGTGATTTTATACTAATATAATTGCTCAGAGAAAGAGTAATATATAGGGTAGGGGTCAAAATGATTGACACCCCTGTTTTCAATACTTCACTTTGTGAGGATAACGGCACTGAGAATTTTTCTACACATTGGGAGGAATCATAGACCATTTCTCCATACAGTATCCTTCTACATCCTTGATATCCTTTGTCTGCGCTTATGGACGGCCCTCTTCAATTCAAACCACAGGTTTTCAATGGGGTTTCAAGTCCGGAGACTGAGATGGCAATTGCAAAATGTAGATTTTGGGGCCGATTTAACCATTTTATTTATTTCATTTTGTGTGCTTGGGTTATTGTCTTGCTGGAACATCCACTTGCGGCAATGTTTCAGCCTCCTGTTGAAGGAACTAAGTTTATTAACGGTGAAATTGGACCCCTGCTATTTTCATAAAAAAATATGACTTTTGTTAATTAAACAAAATCTCTTTCTCTGAGCAATTGGTAGTATATCAGTATAAAATCATAATCTCCCAATTATTTGTTTGCATACAATATAGCTTATATTTAATTATTTATTTTATACAGTATTTTTATCTCATCTTTATCAAGGGTGTCAATCATTTCAGACCCCGTGGTACATATGTACAGTTGAAGTGGGAAGTTTACATACACCTTAGCCAAATACATTTAAACTCAGTTTTTGAGTGAAGTGCACCAGTCCCTCCTGCAGCAAGGCTGGGATGGTGCTCTTTGGCTTGCAAGCCTCACCCTTTTTCCTTCAAACATAATGATGGTCATTATGGCCAAACATTCTATTTTTGTCAGACCAGAGGTCATTTCTCCAAAAAGTATGATCTTTGTCCCCATGTGCAGTAGCCTATAAGAAGTTTCTAAAGCCATGACATAATTTTCTGGAATTTTACAAGCTGTTTAAAGGCACAGTCAACTTAGTATATGTCAACTTCTGACCCACTGGAATTGTGATACAGTGAATTATAAGTGAAATAATCTGTCTGTAAACAATTGTTGGAAAAATGACGTGTCATGCACAAAGTAGAGCTCCTAACCGACTTGCCAAAACTATTAGTTTGTTAACAAGAAATTTGTGGAGTGTTTGAAAAATGAGTTTTAATGACTTAAGTGTATGTAAACTTCCGACTTGAACTGTACATTTTTTAACAGCTTTTTAGGTCAAAGGAACAAGCATATACCTGAGTTGATTCAGAATGTCAAACGTTATTGGTGGTTTGTTGTTTTCCATTGTACATTTGCGTTTGTCATTGGTTTTAAGCGGTGGGTTTGGGTTAACACCTGTGTGGTCGTGTCCTTGGACCAATCCCAAATGGACCCCTAGATCCTACGCATTATGCACTTGTGGAGATCTGAGAGGGTTCGACAGGTGTAAGCAATTAGTAATAGCTCCACATAGCCACCTGACGTCCAGGTTCAGTGCAAGTTTCACTATATTGCGCTAATACTGTTATAGGCTTTGAGGTTTTGCTTGATTTCGAGGGTTGATTCTGTTTGCGTGTGGCTTGCCCTGATTGAATCATCCTTGTTGGTCAGGATGTGTTGCACCTAATCAGCCAATAGTTTCACCTGTGCTGGCACAGTGTTCCAGTGGAAATTGAGATTTTGGAAGAGCTATATGGCTGTTTAGCAGTGGAGGCTAGTGGGAGGAGCTATAGGAGGACTGGGTCATTGTAATGCCTGGATTGGAATGAATGGAACGGTTTCAAACGTGGTTTCTATATGTTTGACACCGTTTCATTTATTCCATTCCAGCCAGTACAATGTCCTCCTATAGCTCCTCCCACCAGCCTCCACTGCTATTCCTCTTTAAGTTTGTAAACAAAGCTTTTTACTGTATCTTGTGTCTCACCTAAGTTGTGTGCGTTTTCTTCCTTTTAATTTGTCTGATATCAGGCAAGTCTAGTGGGTGTCCATTGTGGGTGCTAAGACGCTACTCGGGTGGTTTGCTTGGCCAGCACACCAGTCAGTAGGCACCCACATGGATGCCTTTCAAAACACACTTTGAAACCAAACCTGTTTCGCTCTGGTTGTCAGCGGCTCAGTTGTTCGTGCCCTATTTCTTTTGAGCAACGATTTGTATTTATTTTTTGGGGAGCTGTAACGTAACAATACCAATAAAATCCTTGGGTCTCCACAAGTGAAGCGAGCATAGGGTCTAGGGGTTGCCTTGGAATTGGGCACCGGTTGCCAGGTCCTGAAAGTAACAACGGCACAGCAGCTCACACTCCTCCTACTGTTTGACTATTTCAACTCATCCAACACACACATCCACACACATTACCAGTTTATCTGCCGCAAACATTTATTATCGAATATTTTTATTTTAAATAAGTCGAATTCAGATACCATAAATCATGTCATAGCTCTGCATTAAAAATACATGGAAACCATGTTGTACAAAATAAAAGAGCACGCACAGCCACATACACCCAGGGCAACATTTACTTAGTGCGAAATAATTATAAAAAGTGTAACAATTACCGTAAACCTCATTATCAACCGAGTAGTTTGGGTCCTGAATGCTGATTGGCTTAAACAGCATTTAGTCGTGTGTATATCAGGCAATATACCACGGGACTGAGGTAAAAATACTTGTTTACTGTTCTATTTATGTTGGTAACCAGTTTATAATAGGAATAAGGCACCTCGGGGGTTTGTGGAATATGGCCAATATACCACAGCTAAGGGCTGTATCCAGGCACTCCACTTCACGTCAAGCGTAAGAACAACCCTTAGCCGTGGTATATTGGCTAATATACCACACTCTCTCAGGCCTTGTTAATTATAATCTGGTAGTGTGATTTAATTTGAAATGTATCATAGTGCAAACGAGCTGTGCAAAGACAAAAAAATACCATACACCTCATTATAATCTGAGTGACATTTTTAAAACTTTTCTTCAACAATGTGTGTATAAAGAGACCCCTATTTATGTATTGCTCGGGTAACTAAACGCTAGTTAAATAACCGCCTCTTTATATAACACTCATTGTTTAACCCTCAAGCTACTGACTGGGGTCATTGTCGAATATTTCATGACTGTCGATCAACATGTTCTTTACAAATCTAAATCATTGTTTCGTGTTTATGTATGAATATGGACTTTTTAAAGACACCCAGGCAAAAACACCCAATTCTGCTTATAGTAATTTGATAAACGGAACCTTTATTTGAATCTAGGTTTCTCTGGAGACATGGTAACAAGTTATCCACACCACCAGAGGGTGGAGGGGGACCTGTATCATGGATTTTGACCAGATAGACAGATCACCTGCAGACATATAGCTTCCCATGTACTCACCTAAGATTGTACTTTTCTACACCACATATCGTATGACTGTACAAAACCCAAATGACCTTATTTTTGTGCATATAAAAATCTGCCAATGGTATACAAAGTCTGCCAGAGGTAACAATACAGAACTTGGATACACTCTGAATCTACATAGAGAGCTGTATTGGTGTGTATTCTCCGAAAAGTTGTTATTCCAGGGCAAATCTAACGTATTTATTTAAATCCAGGTTTCTCTGGAGACATGAAGTTCCACATATCATCAGAGGGTGGAGGGGGGCCTTGTGTACTCACTTGCCTATGGTTATAACTAGGTATGACTGTACAAAATCAAAATTAACTTCAATATATGCTCATTTGCAGTCACAGCAGCTCATAAGAGTCTGTCAGTGGTGTGAATACTTGGTAGAACTGTAGTACAGAAACCAGTTACCCTCTGAATGTACACATAGTGCTGTGTAGGCCGTTATCAATGAAACATCCCAATAAGGTGCATAGCGTTTGATTTGCCTGCTCCGCTGAAACCATTGACAACTACGCTCTGTTTTGAAGGAAATGTTTAATACATTTTCAAACTATTTGGTTTTAATATCATCACCTCTTGAAGAGTATAGTCAGGACTACACGTCCGATTATTCCACATTTAGCTCTATAATCAGAGTTATACAGCAAGTAACTGCATGCTTGTCATGATCAGAAAACATCAATTGATCACGTATTTTCAGATACGTGAGGGGAGCCTATCCATTTGGCATGTAGCTAGATAAGCAAACGACATGTGTAATTTAGCTTGCTTCATCAGAGATTAGGCTTTTGGAAAGAGCTTGACATTGGCAAGTCCTCGTCCTGGTAAAGTTGTCAATTAGACTACTGTCATCACCACTATAGATGGTAAGCAAATCAATAAGTTTGTGACCGACCGGCTTGATTCAGTCTTGTGTAGCAAAATTTGAATTTTTATTTTATTTTTTACATTGGATAAAAATAGAGACTCAGAGCTAGAAAATTGTACATCATACACTACAGTTGAGGAACAATGGGAAAGTAATTATGCTTTGAAAGTTGATAAACTTGTAAGCTCACGTTTGAGAAAATGGCCATTGAATGTTTTGGTAAACCTACTGGAGAGCTGTTCTTTGTCTACACTCATTCAGCATCGTCCACACCCTCTTAAGCTTTAGCCCCACCTTGTTAAGGATTCACATGTCAGGCCATGTGCTAAACAACCAAAGAGTTCAAGACTAAAGGCTGGTTTATACGACGTCTGTCGACAGTGGTCACAGTGACATCATGAACATTCTATTGTTGTTTAACACCAAACTTATCGTTGTCGTTGTGAAAAAGTATGAGCACAAAAACTACAAGCTGCATGACATCAGCAGCCTGGTGGTCCAAAATAGCATAACTAATGTAGTTTAACACCAATATACCCACCCGTTTAAAAAAATCTATTTAGTATATGTCAATCTAGCAAACCAGGCAACTTAAAGCAACTTTCTAAACAATTAAACAGTTCAAATTATGACCACATTATATAGCTGACAATGTCTTCACTTTAGCTCATTTGTCTTCATTATTACAGGAAAATAAACTCGCAACAATATCATTATAAGTTAATGGTGAGCCAATTACAAAAAATATCTTTCTACCAGATCATTTTTGAACTTGGACACTGTCTCTTTGGCCTAACGTTAAATACTAATTTGACTTTGGTGCAAGTCATGTTCTTCACATTACTGTTTTTGCTAAACACATACTTTTGCAATTCTACTACGTGATATATATATTTTAAAGATGTGTTGGAAAGGATTACCTACACATACTGACCAGCTCATGTTATAGACAGAAGGGTGCTACATGGCAGACCAATCCAAACTCATCTCTCAGCATGTCCAGCCCATCCATTATCTCAGCCAATCATGGCTAGCGGGAAGGTTCTTGCCTTTTTCTGTGGCTAAACCAAGTAGGCTCGTAATTTAACAATTTTATTTGTGTTTACAGATAGCATACAAGTTTGCTATTAAGGCACATTAAAGTTTGCATGTTCCAGAAGGCATTTCTACCAAAAAACAGGTTTAGATTTTTCTTTTTAGGTTTATGTTCAAATGCTTCTCCTGGGAAGCAGTGACGCACGACATATGCCTAGTTTCCTGAAACAAGTCACATATTTGAATACACAGCCATCTAGTTTATCCCCTGAAAATTTGCTTGTTAACTAGCCATATTGACGTGATCTATTCTTAGCTAGGTAGCCAATCTGACGTGGTCCATCCATTAATATAGCCTATCCTGTCTGTCAGCAGCAATCGTGATTAAACACTTAAAAACAATGTTGAAAAGGGGATAATGCTAGCCAACTTCGCTAGGTAGGTCTACGTTGGTTGGAGAAAAAGGTACATACTTCTCACTGTTTAGCCAACTGTACAAAGTTTCTACCGGTAGCTTGCAAAGTAAACATTATCAGGTAACTGACAGTGCATTGGCAATTGTACCCTTCTGCTGCTTGACAGGCAGACCCCACAAAGGATGAACCTTAAACACTCATACTTGTCAGGTATAGTTCACTTATATTTTATATCAGTTATATCTAATTAATGGTGGCCAATATTGAGAGATATTGTGAGGCTAACCTCATGTAACTGAAATGACATGATCAATTGATGTTTACTGATCATGAAAAGCAGGCAGCTACTTGCTGTATAGCTCTGATGATAGAGCTAAAATGTCCTCAATTGTTTTGCATGGAATAATCTGAAATGTGTAGTTCTGACTATGCTCTTCAAAAGGTGATGATATTACAACCAAATAGTTGTATTTAACAATCCCTTTGAAACGACGCGCAGTTGTCAATGGTTTGAGCGGAGCAGGGGGTCTCCTTGCCTCCCCAGCAGGCAAATTGAATGCTCTGCATCTTCTTGTGAGGTTTTATTAATAATGATCTATTGGTGTGTATTCTCCCCCCAAAAAATATTATACTGAAAATATTATAAATACCAGAATTCCTATGATAACCAATATACTTTATGTGCAAGTTGTTATGATATTCTAGATGCTATACCCTTTGGTTTAAAGTAACTTAAAGGATTCGGGCATGCTTTTTGAAGCATGCTGCCATAGCCCCTACCACTCCCATTGTTTCACTAACATAGATGCTAACGCTGGCTGTGGGGTAAGTAGATAAAGAAAACTAAGCCATAGTTTTGGTCAATGTCTCTCAGGGTTAAATTATTTCAAATGTTGGTGTACTGCCCCCTTTAAATGGCAGTCAATTTTACCACAAATTAATATTTTCTTCAAGAAACTGAAAACTAAATGATACTATTGTAAAATGGTAAATTAGCTTTTCAGTACTAATTGTACTTTGGAAAAAAGCTGCACATTATATGAAGGAAAATTACGTTTTCTTTTTGCAAAATATGTAAATTAACTGTAATATTGCTAAAATAATAGTCCAGATAACATTAATGACATGTCTAATGATGTTTTGATAATAAATAAGGTGATATTTTGCTGTGATTGTTAATGAATAATTTCTTATTAGGGTCAAAATGTCACTTGATGGTGAAGAAGTTTCACTTTTCACTTTGTCACGCAGTTAGATTGAGGTTTACGGTATTTTTTGCTCTTTGCACAATTTGTTTGCGCTATGAAAATGTTGCCCACACACACACACACACACACACACACACACACACACACACACACACACACACACACAAACGTTTAATAACTATAAGTACTGAACACCGGAGTGGAACCATATGTAATTCTCTTGAATGAATGCGACCAGATGCACTGTGAGCTCAATGTGATGTGGGAGTCATTTGTCAACCAATAAAAATGGGAAAACATAATAACAATAATAATAATCATATTAATTATTATTATTATTATGATAATACACTATTATATCAAAAGTCTGTGGACACCCCTTCAAAAATGTGGATTCGTCTGTTTCAGCCACACCCGTTGGTGACAGGTGTATAAAATCGAGTACACCGCCATGCAATCTCCGTAGACAAACATTGGCAGTAGAATGCCCTTACTGAAGAGCTCAGTGACTTTCAACGTGACACCGTCATAGGATGCCACCTGTCCAACAGTTCATCAAATTTCTGCCCTGCTAGAGCTGCACCGGTCAACTGTAACTACTGCTATTGTGAAGTAGAAATGTCTAGGAGCAACAATGGCTCAGCCGCGAAGTGGTAGGCCACACAAGCTCACTGAACAGGACCGCCGAGTGCTAAAGTGCGTAAAAATCATCTGTCCTCGGTTGCAACACTCACTACCGAGTTCCAAGCTGCCTCAGGAAGCAATGACAGCACAATAACTTTTCGTCAGGAGCTTCATAAAATGGATTTCCATGACTGAGCAGATGCACACAACCCTGAGATTACTATGAGCAATGCCAAGCGACGGCAGGAGTGGTGTAAAGCTTTCCGCCATTGGAGCAGTGGAAACACAATCCCTGGAGTGATTAATCATGCTTCACCATCTGGCAGTCCGACAGACGATTCTGGGTTTGGTGGATGAAAGGAAAAAAAGCTATCTGCCCCAATGCATAGTGCCAACTGTAAAGTTTGGTGGATGAGAAATAATGGTCTTGGGCTGTTTTTCATGGTTCGGGCTGGGCCCCTTAGTTCCAGTGCAGGGAAATCTTAATGCTACAGCATACAATAACATTCTAGACGATTCTGTGCTTCCAACTTTGTGGCAACAGTTTGGGGAAGGCTCTTTCCTGTTTCAGCATGACAATGCCCACATGCACAAAGCAAGGTCCATACAGAAATGGTTTGTCGAGATCAGTGTGGAAGAACTTGACTGGCCTGCACAGAGCCCTGACCTCAACCCCATCGAACACCTTTGGGATGAATTTGAACGCCGACTGAGAGCCAGGCCTATTTGTCCAACATCGGTGCCCGACCTCACGAATGCTCTTGTGTCTGAATGGAAGCAAGTCCCTGCAGCAATGTTCAAACATCGAACATCGAGTGGCAAGCCTTCCCAGAAGACTGTTATAGCAGCAAAGCGGGGACCAGTTACATATTAATGTCCATGATATTCGACTAGCAGGTGTCCACATACTTTTGGTCATGTAGTGTATATTTAATGTAAAGTTAGTTACTATAAAACATTATTGAGGACATCTGTATAACTTATATGAATGTATTGTCTTGCTGTACTGGACATATCCAACCGATGCATTTTACTGTAAAGCAATAATGTGAAAAAAATTAAATGGCAAAATAATTCCTGTACATTTGTCTCAAAGTCCTTGAATATAGGTTATGAATTAAACATCAGAATATGGTGCAGAGCGTTTGATTTGGCTGCTGGGGGAAAAGGAGACCCCCAGCTCCGCTGAAATGATTGACAATTAGCTACATGCCGTAATCAAGGGATTGTTATAGTCCAGGTTGCAGATAATGGACCCTATCACACATTTGTGTTGTTGGTGCTGTATATTAACTAATATACATTGGTTCTAACCTGAACAATCATTTTTTAGTTTACAAATGTACAATTTATATTCCCTGAAATATGAAAACCACGAAAACTACCGGAAAGGCCCGAACGCAAGATCGTAATTTTGATGACTCACATCAAAAGTTGGCCTATTGTACATGGTAAGCTGGTGCGCACCATGTTGTACTTCACGTTGAGGATTTTTCTACAATATTCACAACATATTGACACAATTACAATCTTTATAGAATAAAAATCAAATTTCATCAATTATATGTGGAAAAACGTATTTGAGTGAACATTATCAAACTAACAGTAGATGAAACAGAAAGTTAATTATTTTCTCCTCTGTTGGAGTAGTGAGGGGCCCTCGTGTTGAGGGTCAGCATGGTGGATGTGTTGTTGCCTACCCTCACCCCCTGGGGGCGGCCTGCCAGGAAGTCCAGGATCCAGTTACAGAGGGAGGTGTTTAGTCCCAGTGCCTTTAGCTTAGCGATGCGTTTGGAGATCAATGGTGTTGAACGCTGAGCTGTAGTCAATGAAAAGCATTCTCACGTAGGTGTTCTTTTTGTCCAGATGGGAAAGGGCCGTGTGGAGTGCAATAGAGATTGAGTCATCTGTGGATCTGTTGGGGCAGTATGCGAATTGGAGTGGTTCCAGAGTTTCTGGGATGATGGTGTTGATGTGAGCCATGACCAGCCTTTCAAAGCACTTCATGGATACAGATGTGTATGCTACAGGGTGGTAGTCATTTAGACAGGTTACCTTGGTGTTATTAAACACTGAGACTATGGTTGTTTGTTTGAAACATGTAGGTATTACAGACTGGGTTACAGACACGCCATGGTAATCCATCTGGCGCTGTGGCTTTGTGAATGTTAACCTATTTAAAGGTCTTGCTCACATCGGCGACGGAGAGCGTGGTCATACAGTCGTCCGGAACAGCTGGTGCTCTCACTCATGGTTCAGTGTTGCTTGCCTTGAACCGAGCATAGAAAACATTTAGCTTATCTGGTAGGCTTGCGTCACTGGGCAACTCTCGGGAGTGTAGTAGGATTCGATCTTAGCCCTGTATTGATGCTTTGCCTGTTTGATGGTTCGTCGGCGGGTGTAGCGGGATTTCTTATAAGTGTCCGGATTAGTGTCCTGCTCCTTAAAAGCTGCAGCTCTAGCCTTTAGCTCAGTGAAGATGTTGCCTGTAAGCAGGGATCAGGAAGATAGTTATGGTCCGACTTGCCAAATGGATGGCAGGGGAGAGCTTTGTACAGTATGCATCTCTGTGTGTGGAGTAAAGTTGATCTAGAGTTTTTATGGACATATGGCAGTACACAAACGAAATGTAGCTCACTTATTTTGCCAGCCTCAAATATATTCAGAAACAGAGGAAGAGGATAATTAGCTACAGCAATTTGATATTACAACCGAATAGTAAAAATGTATTTAGCAATCCCTTAGAAACACACCTGCACAGTTATGAAGACTGCACGATAGTGCCTCTTCCCCCTCAGGAGGCTGAAAAGATTTGGCATGGGCCTTCGGATCCTCAAAAAGATCTACAGCTGCACCATCTACAGGATCTTGACTGGCTACATCACCGCTTGGTATGGCAAATACACCGCCCTCGACCGCGAAGCGCTACAGAGGGAGGTGTGGACAGCCCCAGTACATCACTGGTGCCCAGCTCCCTGCCATCCAGGACCTCTACTCTATATCAGGCAGTTTCAGAAGAAGGCCTGAAAAATTGCCAAAGACTCCAGCCACCCAAGCCATAGACTGTTCACTCTGTTTTTGTCCAGGAAACGGTACCGGCACATCGGCTCTCGGACCAACAGGCTCTGAGACAGCTTCTACCCCCAAGTTATAAGACTACTAAATAGTCATAAGACTGCTAAATAGTCAACAAATGGTTACCCAAATTATCTGCACTGACCCTATGCACACACTAGTCTATATATACATACTATACTGAACAAAAATACTGTATAAACGCAACAATTTCACCGAGTTAGTTAAAATAAGGAAATCAGTCAATTGAAAGGAATTAATTAGGCCCTAATCTATAGTTTCACATGACTGGACAGGGGCGCAGCCATGGGTAGGCTTGGGAGGGCATAGGCCCAGCCAATCAAAATGTGTTTTTACGCACAAAAGGGCTTTATTACAGACAGAACCCCCCCCCCATGCACACTCCCTCAACTTGTGACATTTGTGGCATTGTGTTGCATGACAAAACTGCACATTTTAGAGTGTCCTTTTATTGTCCTCAGCAATAATAATGATCATGTGTAATGATCATGTGTAATGATCATGCTGTTTCATCAGCTTTTTGATATGCCACACCTGTCAGGTGGGTGGGTTATCTTGGCAAAGGATAAATGTTCACTAACAGGGATGTAAACAAATTTGTGCAAAACATTTTCGAGAAATAAGCTTTTTGTGCATATGGAAAAATTCTGGGATCTTTTATTTCATCTCTTGAAACCAAACCTTTACATGTTTCATTTATGTTTTTGTTCAGTGCCTTTGGAAAGTATTCAGACCCCCTTGACTTTGAATACATTTTGTTATGTTATGGCCTTATTCTAAAATGGATTAAATAAATAAAATACTCAGCAATGTGTAGATGGGAGAATCTTCCAGAAGGACAGTCATTGGATAAAGCAATCTTCTGTCAGAAGGATCATGATCAAGTGTACAACACTCTTAGGAAAGCAAATAAACTCTGATTCATGCATGCTGTGGGTTTCAGATAATGTCACGCGTTAGAGAGCTTTTTATGTCGCTATTTTGGTTTGGTCAGGGTGTGATTTGGGTGGGCATTCTATGTTCCTTTTTCTATGTTTTGTATTTCTTTGTTTTGGCCAGGTATGGTTCTCAATCAGGGACAGCTGACTATCGTTGTCTCTGATTGGGAACCATACTTAGGTAGCTTTTTCCCACCTATGTTTTGTGGGTAGTTTTCTGTTTAGTGTTTTCTGCACCTGACAGGACTGTTTCGTTTTGCACTTTGTTCTTTTTGTTTCAGTGTTCAGTTAAATAAAAGTCCTGAACACTTACCACGCTTTGGTCCGATTCCTCCTCAGACGATGACACCCGTTACAGATAAATAGAGTACATGCACAATTTACTTTTGTAAAACCTTCAGTGTAAAATTAAGTAGGATTTTTTTTAGCTTAATGATATAATGATTAGAAAGTTATGCTATTATTTGGGGAGAGAAATATGATATGACATCATACTTAGCTCTGGCATCTTCCCCAATATTTGGAACCAAGGACTGATCACCCCAATCCACAAAAGTGGAGACAAATTTGACCCCAATAACTACCGTGGAATATGTGTCAACAGTAACCTTGGGAAAATCCTCTGCATTATTATTAACAGCAGACTCGTACATTTCCTCAATGAAAACAATGTACTGAGCAAATGTCAAATTGGCTTTTTACCAAATTACCGTACAACAGACCATGTATTCACCCTGCACACCCTAATTGACAATCAAACAAACCAAAACAAAGGCAAAGTCTTCTCATGCTTTGTTGATTTCAAAAAAGCCTTCGACTCAATCTGGCATGAGGGTCTGCTATACAAACTGATGGAAAGTGGTGTTGGGGGTAAAACATACGACATTATAAAATCCATGTACACAAACAACAAGTGTGCGGTTAAAATTGGCAAAAACACACACATTTCTTCACACAGGGTCGTGGGGTTAGACAGGGATGCAGCTTAAGCCCCACCCTCTTCAACATATATATCAACGAATTGGCGAGGGCACTAGAAAAGTCTGCAGCACCCGGCCTCCCCTGCTAGAATCCGAAGTCAAATGTCTGCTGTTTGCTGATGATCTGGTGCTTCTGTCACCAACCAAGGAGGGCCTACAGCAGCACCTAGATCTTATGCACAGATTCTGTCAGACCTGGGCCCTGACAGTAAATCTCAGTAAGACCAAAATAATGGTGTTCCAAAAAAGGTCCAGTCACCAGGACCACAAATACAAATTCCATCTAGACACTGTTGCCCTAGAGCACACAAAAACTATACATACCTTGGCCTAAACATCAGCACCACAGGTAACTTCCACAAAGCTGTGAACGATCTGAGAGACAAGGCAAGAAGGGCATTCTATGCCATCAAAAGAAACATAAATTTCAACATACCAATTAGGATCTGGCTAAAAATACTTGAATCAGTCATAGAGCCCATTGCCCTTTATGGTTGTGAGGTCTGGGGTCCGCTCACCAACCAAGACTTCACAAAATGGGACAAACACCAAATTGAGACTCTGCACGCAGAATTCTGCAAAAATATCCTCCGTGTACAACGTAGAACACCAAATAATGCATGCAGAGCAGAATTAGGCCGATACCCACTAATTATCAAAATCCAGAAAAGAGCTGTTAAATTCTACAACCACCTAAAAGGAAGCGATTCACAAACCTTCCATAACAAAGCCATCACCTACAGAGAGATGAACCTGGAGAAGAGTCCCCTAAGCAAGCTGGTCCTGGGGCTCTGTTCACAAACACAAACACACACTACAGAGCCCCAGGACAGCAGCACAATTAGACCCAACCAAATCATGAGAAAACAAAAAGATAACTACTTAACACATTGGAAAGAATTAACAAAAAAACAGAGCAAACTAGAATGCTATTTGGCCCTACACAGAGAGTACACAGCGGCAGAATACCTGACCACTGTGACTGACCCAAAATTAAGGAAAGCCTTGACTATGTACAGACTCAGTGAGCATAGCCTTGCTATTGAGAAAGGCCGCCGTAGGCAGACATGGCTCTCAAGAGAAGACAGGCTATGTGCTCACTGCCCACAAAATGAGGTGGAAACTGAGCTGCACTTCCTAACCTCCTGCCCAATGTATGACCATATTAGAGAGACATATTTCCCTCAGATTACACAGATCCACAAAGAATTTGAAAACAAATCCAATTTTGAAAAACTCCCATATCTACTGGGTGAAATTCCACAGTGTGCCATCACAGCAGCAAGATTTGTGACCTGTTGCCACGAGAAAAGGGCAACCAGTGAAGAACAAACACCATTGTAAATACAACCCATATTTATGCTTATTTATTTTATCTTGTGTCCTTTAGCCATTTGTACATTGTTAGAACACTGTATATATATATAATATGACATTTGTAATGTCTTTACTGTTTTGAAATTTCTGTATGTGTAATGTTTAATGCTAATTTTTGTTGTTTTTCACTTTATATATTCACTTTGTATGTTGTCTACCTCACTTGCTTTGGCAATGTTAACACATGTTTCCCATGCCAATAAAGCCCTTGAATTGAATTGAATTGATGGTGCATCTAGTGATGACAGCTCTTTAAAAATATTTTTCTGGTAGTTGAATAACAGGTTTGAATGTAGACCTACTGATAGGTGTAGGTCTATCTAATAAATAAACTCTTAGGCTAACAGTGATCAAAAGTAAATTTCCTGAAGAAAATGTGGTGTGCTTTCTAACTTGTTTTAAAGTATGTATGGTGTTGAAATAAGTTGTGGTAGTGTCTGCAGTAGCAATGGTGGTGACTGGTTATAGTTGAAAAAGTAGGTTTGGTCAGTCTTTTTTGTTTAACAGTGAGTAGTCAGTAGTTGTGTGGTTGTGGTCAGTAGTCTTGGTCAGTAGTGGTCAGTCGTTTGGTAAGTAGGTGTGTGGTTCAGTAGTTGTGTGGTTGTGGTCAGTAGTGTTGGTCAGTAGTTGTGTGGTTGTGATCAGTAGCTGTGGTTGTGGTCATTTGGGGAGGCAGGTGGCCTAGTCGTTAGAGTGTTGGGCCAGTAACTGAAAGGTTGCTGGATTGAATCCCCGACCTGAGAAGGTAAGAATCTGTCATTTTGCCCCTGAACAAGGTAGTTAACCCACTGTTCCCCGGTAGGCCATCATTGTAAATAAGAATTTGTTCTTAACTGACTTGCCTAGTTAAATAAAGGTCAAATAAAAAAGTCAGTAGTTTAGTAGTTGTGGTTGTGTGGTTAGTAGTTGTGGTCAGTAGTTGTGGTTGTGTGGTCAGTAGTTGTAGTAAGTAGCTGACTTGTTGGGGGAGTGGTCAAAATGGCGGCAGTTTGGGGAAAATGTGTTAATGCAGTTACTAAAACAGCTGTAACGTTAGACCCGTAGGATATACAGTATTTTTGTTCTGCGATCAGATTTCAATAGCAGATAAGTAGGCGAAGATGTCATACCCTACAGTTTTTTGTCTAACTGGTTGGGGAAATGGTCAAAATGTATGTTTGTAGAAAGTTACAGAAAATGTTGTTGATACGGTTACTAAAACAGCTGTAACTTTTTATCGGAATAAGATATTTTTGTTCAAACGTGAGATTTGAATAACAGATTTCATACATTAACCCTTTTAAAAGTTGTTGGCAAAGTGGTCAAAGTAGCTGATTTGCATCAAGTTGGATTGTTGCATTTACAGTGAATGGAATGTTGGAAGTGATGATGTCACAATGGGGCCCCTTACAACCTTGAGGAAATGCCATGAAAATAAATTAAGATGGACAAAAAAAGGACAAAGTTTAATAGTTTAAAAAGTATAAAAGATATCAAAATGTATACAAGCACACTTCATTTTAGTCATGAGTTGGTATAAAAGATCCCAGAAATTTTCCAAATGCACAAAAAGCTTATTTCTCTCAAATTGTGCACACATTTGTTTACATCCTTGTTAGTGAGCATTTCTCCTTACTCAAGATAATGCATCCAGCTGAGAGGTGTGTCAAGAAGCTGATTAAACAGCATGATCATTACACATGTGCATCTTGTGCTGGGGACAATAAAATGCCACTCTAAATTGTGCAGTTTTGTCACAAAACACAATGCCACAGATGTGTCAAGTTTTGAGGGAGCATGAAATTGGCATGCTGACTGCAGGAATGTCCACCAGAGCTGTTGGAAGATAATTTGATGTACATTTCTCTACCATAAGCTGCCTCCAACATCATTTTAGGGATTTTGGCAGCACGTTCAACCGGCTTCACAACCGCAGACCACATGCAACCACAACAGCCCAGGACCTTCACATCTGGCTTCTTCACCGGAATTGTCAGACCAGCCACCTGGGCAGCAGATTGAACCGTGGGTTTGCACAACCAAAGAATTTCTCCACAAACTGTCAGAAACGTTCTCAGGTAAGCTCATCTGCGTGCTTGTTGTCCTCACCAGGGTCTTGACCTGACTGCAGTTCGGCAACGTAACCGACTTCAGTAGGCAAATGCTCACTTTTGATGGCCACTGGCACGCTGGAAAAGTGTGCTCATCAGATGAATCCCGGTTTCAACTGTACCGGGCAGATAGCTTGTACATTGTGTGGGTGAGCAGTTTGCTGATGTCAATGTTGTGAACAGAGTGCCCCGCGGTTGTGGTGGGGTTATGGTATGGGCAGGTATACTGGACTCGCTAAATGTACAGTAGCTCTTATCCAGCTATCCAGTTGGCTAAACACTCATTCCAATAACTCCAGCAGGGTGCCGTTTTGCAAGTCTACTTAAATAAGTGTGAAATTGCAACAAAAGCAGAAGGACATAATGCACAGAATATCTTACACAATAACTGTACTAAATGTATGAAATAAAGTTATTAAATGCAAATGTATGCTTGATATTGCTAAGCTAGGTGTCCCCCCTATGGAGAAACAGCAGAAGCTGATGCTAAGTAGCTAACTAAATTCATAATACTGCCAGAACCTTCAAAACAATGGTTGATAAACATTAATATTGTGTTAATAAACAAATGTACATACAGACATTGTGTCTTACAAAGCTTATAAAGAAGGATTGTAACTACTCTGTCAGACTTGCACGTCTTTCAAATTGCTTCACTTCTCGAACTGCTTCCTGTCACATGACACAAACAGATAAATTCTGCACTGCTGCGCTTAAACTACCACTAGGGGGTGCTAAAACAGGTCCAGAACAGTAGGCATAAGCTACGGACAACAAACACAATTCCATTTTATTGATTGCAATTTGAATGCACCGAAATACCGTGACGAGATCCTGAGGCTTATTGTCGTGCCATTCCTCTGCCACCATCACCTCATGTTCTTCCATGGCCTGCATACTCATCAGATATGTCACCCGTTGACCATGTTTGGGATTCTGTGGATTGACGGAATTTACTTCAATTGACTGATTTCCTTCTATGAACTGTAACTCAGTAACATATTTGAAATTGTTATGTTCTCTGCAGGACTTCAATGTGAAGGACAGATAGATGGTGCACAAGTTGACAAATCACGAGGCAAGTAAAAAACACTAGCCTACATTGTCCCTCTTTTCAACGCTTCAATATTTTGAAAACAAAATGAACCTGATTGAAAAATGCCTGGGCAAATGCCAGTTGAGTCATTCCTACAATGCTGTGCCTTTTCTGTCCACAGGAAATCCAACTTTTATTATTCAAAATATTTCTTCATTATTTTACAGTTAAATTGTTAAATTCTCTCTCATCAATAACACAACATCATGATTATTGTGTTGACCATATTTTATTTAAAATGTTCTGTGTGTCCCTGATTTCACTTTCAACCCTGTCCATTTAAGAAAACAACCCCTTCCTACAATGACACCACATTCAGGAAGTGTCACAATTTCTTTGGTGGGAAAACAAGCTAAATAAATTTATACCCTCAGTTTTATCTAATTTTTCCATGTTGTTAGTCTGTATGTCCCACTCATAAATAAAAAAATATGTAGAATGCATTTGGAAAGTATTCAGACCCTTTGACCTTTCCCACATTTTGATACTGTAATGAAGACAGTCGAGAAGCAGGTGATACGTTTAATAAAACAACAAACATGGAACGAGACAACAGCAGTGGCGTCTTCACATAAACACACAAGAAATTCTGACTAGGGAAAGAACCTAAGAGAGTGCCAGATATCGGGTAGGTAATAACTGACGTAATGGAGTCCAGGTGTGCCTCATGATGAAGTGCACGTGCGCATAGTGATAGATGCCAGGACCTGGGGTTAGTATACCAGCGACGTCGAACTCCGGAGGGGAGGAGCGGGAGTAGACGTGACAGTTACATTACAGAGACAGGATGCACGAGCTCAATTTCGGGTCTCATAGCAAAGGGTCTGAATACTTATGTAAATAAGTGGTATTGTGTGTAGATTGATGAGGAAATGCATTAATTTAATTGATTTTAGAATTAGGCTGTAACATAACAACACGTGGAAAAAGGGAAGGGGTTTGACTACTTTCCGAATGCACTGTGTATAAGATGTTTTAAATGATAGAGAAAATTCAAATGAACCAAATGTCCTCTCTTCTCTCTCAACCATTATCTTGTGCTCTGATGAGCCTCTTCTTGTTAATGCCCCTAACAAGTGTTCCATTCAGACTGCTTTACCTCATGAATATATCACTCATGAAATAATGGCCTATACAGGTTTTGGCCTACATATCTAGCTAGTAGTCCAACTGCCATTTTAGAGTTCTGGAGGAAAAACTATGTTCTTCCAGCCATCGGTGTTAGTATTTTGGAGCATTTTGTTTCGTGTTTGTTCCCTGCTATTTCTGACTCATTCCCACTGTTTCTACTAATTAATCTGCTCACAGTGATGGATGGATGGTGGGTGGTAGGTAGGCATACTGGGCTGATGTTGAGGGAAACTACACTCAAAGTAGCAAATATAAAAAACAAACATTTGAAATAACACATATAAAATAACACACATAAAAGTGTAAAACAAATGGAATCAAAATATATTTGAGATTAAATAGTACCTGCAAAACACCAGTCTCAATGTCCACAGTGAAGAGGTGACTCTGGGATGCTGGCCTTCCTGGCAGAGTTGCAAAGAAAAAGACATATCTCAGACTGGCCAATAAAAATAAAAGATTAAGATAGGCAAAAGAACACAGACACTGGACAGAGGAACTCTGCCTAGAAGGCCAGCATCCCGGAGTCGCCTCTTCACTGTTGACGTTGAGACTGGTGTTTTGCGGGTACTATTTAATGAAGCTGCCAGTTGTGGAATTGTGAGGTGTCTGTTTCTAAAATTAGACACTAATGTGCTTGTCCTCTTGCTCAGTTGTGCACCGGGGCCTCCCACTCCTCTTTCTATTTTGGTTAGAGTCAGTTTGCGCTGTTCTGTGAAGGGAGTAGTACACAGCGATGTGCGAGATCTTCAGTTTCTCGGCAATTTCTCGCATGGAATAGCCTTCATTTCTCAGTACAAGAATTGGCTGACGAGTTTCAGAAGAAAGTTCTTTTAAAACACAAGCATTTCGCTACAATCACAATAATATCTGCTAAACATGTGTATATGACCAATGCATTTTGATTAGATTTTGTGAAGCATTTATTTGGGCTGCAATTTCTGAGGCTGGTAACTCTAATGAACTTATCCTCTGCAACAGAGGTATCTCTTCCATTCCTGTGGCGGTCCTAATGAGAGCCTGTTTCATAATAGCCTTTGATGATTTTTGCGACTGCACTTGAAGCAACTTTCAAAGTTCTTGAAATGTTCCATATTGATTGACCTTCATGTCTTAAAGTAATGATGGACTCTCATTTCTCTTTGCTTATTTGAGCTGTCCTTGGCATAATATGGACTTGGTCTTTTACAAAATAGGGCTATCTTCTGTATACCACCCCTACCTTGTCACAACACAACTGGTTGGCTCAAATGCATTAAGGAGGAAAGAAATTCCACAAATTAACTTTTAACAAGGCACCTGAAGTTGGTTGAGAGAATGCCAACAATGTGCAAAGCTGTCATCAAGACAGAGGGTGGCTACTTTGAAGAATCTCAAATATAAAATATATTTTGATTTGTTTAACACTTTTTTGGTTACTACGTGATTCGATATGTGTTATTTCATAGTTTTGATGTCTTCACTATTATTTTACAATGTAGAAAATAGTAAAAATAAAGAAAAATGCTGAAATGAGTAGGTGTGTCCAAACTTTTGACTGGTACTATGTCGAAAAACGACCCTAGCCATCTACAGGGGCAGTACACCAAAATGTTAAATATACTTAATTAATAAATATTTAAATGAATAAATAGTCTAAATAAATAAAAACCCTTGAATGAGTATGTATTCTAAAGCTTTTGACTGGTAGTGTATTGAAAACCTCGTCAGAGAGTAGAGAAAAGGAATGGATACCTCCAGGTATCTGTTTAACAACAATACAGTATATCGTTTTTTTTGCAGAGGATATATTTTAAACTTTCCTCAAACCTGTTTAAAAAAAAATTAGATATACGTTTTGTTTTATATAAATCTTTACATTAATACAGATTAATCCGTAACAGATTGTAAATTCCATTCCATACTTTACTAAACTGATCAATGCACACCATATAGCCCAGGGGCCTTAGAAATGCCTCCCTAAGAACTTTAAATATGTATTTTCTAAAATTCCACCCCAAACCTTGTTGTTGTAGTACTGTTGTTTTGCGTACAGTATATTGCATATTTAATGTTGTATTACATTAAGCGTTTTGATAGTTTAGGATTTTACTATTTGATAATTGTACGATTGTAAATCGGTTTACCATTCAGTCTATGACCGCGAGAAACCAATGAAACCTACTACTACTACTACCTGTCCCAGACCTGCTGTTTTCAACTCTCTAGAGACCGCAGGAGAGGTAGAGATACTCCAAATGATCTGCTATGAAAAGCCAACTGACATTTACTCCTGAGATGCTGACCTGTTGCACCCTCGACAACCACTGTGATTATTATTATTTGACCCTGCTGGTCATCTCTGAAAATTTGAACATGTTGGCCATGTTCTGTTATAATCTCCACCCGGCACAGCCAGAAGAGGACTGGCCACCCCTCATAGCCTGGTTCCTCTCTAGGTTTCTTCCTAGGTTTTGGCCTTTCAAGGGAGTTTTTCCTAGCCACTGTGCTTCTACACCTGGATTGCATGCTGTTTGGGGTTTTAGGCTGGGTTTCTGTACAGCACTTTGTGACATCAGCTGATGTAAGAAATGCTTTATAAATACATTTGATTGATTGATACTACTACAACTACTGATATAAATGTCAACCCAAATAATTATTTTACAGAGCAGACTTTGAACTATACATTTTTTTCTTTGATGTTCAAATAAGGACAGAAGGGTACATTTTCTCTCAGGGACTTAACTGTTCTTCCAATATCTCACTCAGTATTCTGAACAGTGCTCTTTCTGGCACCTTCAAGGTCTCTCGACTACCTCCAAAAATTCCTAAGTGTCTCTGGGTCTGAATACTGTTCCATTTAAAATTCCAATTTGACCTTTAAGCGCCTTCTAAAACTGCCTGGGAACCTTGCATTTAGATTACATTAAAAAGAAATAGCAAAAAAGTTGAGGTCAGTGATTGTGGCACCCATTTTGAAAAGTTGATTTATTAAAGATAGATTAACAGAGACACATGCCATATGAATTCTTATTTGTGTTTATGACATTCCAATTTAGGCATTTAGATCCCACATGCAGGGAGAAATTACCATGACACTGAATTAATAGGCTAATACATGATACTGCAGTGTGTGACTCTCCGAGCTCGATTTATATTAGGGCACGTAACAGAAAACGTTTTTAAACCGTCCTGCAACAGAAAGCGTTTTTAAACCGTCCTGCAACAGAAAACGTTTTTAAACCGTCCTGCAACAGAAAACGTTTTTAAACCGTCCTGCAACAGAAAACGCATTCCATGGTTCCTTGAGATGTGTATAGGCTTTGGGCTTCGCCCATGTCACTTCTTAGCCACACCTATAGCCACACCTATAACACAGATTAATAATACAGATTCAAACCCTCAAAACCCTCAAACCCTCAAAAACGCTGTAACCCCTTTATGGTGGTTGGGACTGGCCATGTTCTTACCGCGTCTACCTTCTTGACATCCATCTTCACTCCTTGCGGGCTGATTTGGTAGCCTAGGAAGGCTACAGCCTCCTGATGAAACTGCCACTTCTCTGCCTTGACAAACAGTTGGTTAGCCAGGAGGCGTTCCAGGTATACTCGGATGTGAGCGATGTGATCCTCAAAGGTAGCCAAGTAGACCAGGAGTTAGTCGACATACACGGCCACCTGGCGTCTGAGCATATACCAGAACACCTCATTGACGAATGCCTGGAACACTGACAGAGCATTGGCTAAGCCAAATGGTATCACCAAGTGCTCGTAGTGATCAGACATCATGCTAAAAACTGTTTTGCATTTATCCCCCTCCCGGATGCGGATGAGTGAGATTGTATACCGGGCCCCGCGGAGCTGTTCGATGGCTGCCGTCACCTATGGGAGAGGGTAACGTTACTTGGTGATCTTATTGAGTCCTCTGTATTCAATACACAGGCATAACCCTCCATCCTTCTTGGCCACGAAGAAGAAGACTGCAGATGCAGGAGAAGTGGACTTGCAGACAACCTTGTTGGAGCGCCTCATGGATGTACTTCTCCATGACCTTGGTTTCAGCCATCGACAGAATGTAGATGACTGCACTGGGGGGCAGAGCCTGCAAGCAGGTCGATGGCACAGTCCCACGGACGGTAAGGAGGGAGACAGGTGGCGCGGGTTTTGGAAAATACCTCCAGCAGGGCATGGTATACCTCCGGGATGTTGGGCTGAAGGGCAACCACAGGACACTCAACCGACGTGGAACCACAGGGGATGGGAATGCAGGTCCTCCGGCATTCGGGTGCCCAGTCTTTGATTTTTATCCTTGAACATGAGATGGTGGGGTTAGAGTGTTGAAGCCAAGGGCGGCTTGAAGAAGGGAAAGTTCTCCTGATGGATGGACTCCATGGTGAGGGCGAGTGGTTTGGTGATGTGTGTAAGGGTCCCGGAACCTAGTGGATTATCAAAGGCTTGAACCGGGAAAGGATAGGAGAGCAGGTATGAGGAGATGGGCACGTTGTGCACCACTCCCTAGCATTCTCCTCGCCAATGTCCAGTCTCTTGACAACAAGGTTGATGAAATCCGAGCAAGGGTAGCATTCCAGAGGGACATCAGAGACTGTAACGCTCTTTGCTTCACGGAAACATGGCTCACTGGAGAGACACTATCGGAGATGGTGCAGCCAGCTGGTTTCTCCACGCATCGCGCCGACAGAAACAAACATCTTTCTGGTAAGAAGAGGGGCGGGGGCGTATGCTTTATGGTTAACGTGACGTGGTGTGGCCAAAACAACATACAGGAACTCAAGTCCTTCTGTTCACCTGATTTAGAATTTCCTCACAATCAAATGTAGACCGCATTATCTACCAAGGGAATTCTCTTAGATTATAATCACAGCCGTATATATTCCCCCCCAAGCAGACACATCGATGGCTCTGAATGAACTTTATTTGACTCTTTGCAAACTGGAATCCATACATCCGGAGGCTGCATTCATTGTAGCTGGGGATTTTAACAAGGCTAATCTGAAAACAAGACTCCCTAAATTTTATCAGCATATCGATTGCGCAACCAGGGCTGGAAAAACCTTGGATCATTGCTATTCCAACTTCCGCGACGCATATAAGGCCCTGCCCCGCCCTCCTTTCGGAAAAGCTGACCACGACAAAATTTTGTTGATCCCTGCCTACAGACAGAAATTAAAACAAGAAGCTCCCGCGGTCTGTTCAACGCTGGTCCGACCAATCTGATTCCACACTCCAAGACTGCTTCCATCACGTGGACTGGGATATGTTCCGTATTGCGTCAGACGACAACATTGACGAATACGCTGATTCGGTGTGCGAGTTCATTAGAACGTGCATTGAAGATGTCGTTCCCATAGCAACGATTAAAACATTCCCAAACCAGAAACCGTGGATTTATGGCAGCATTCGCGTGAAACTGAAAGCACGAACCACTGCTTTTAATCAGGGCAAGGTGACTGGAAACATGACCGAATACAAACAGTGCAGCTATTCCTTCCACAAGGCTATCAAACAAGCTAAGCGCCAGAACAGAGACAAAGTAGAATCTCAATTCAACGGCTCAGACACAAGAGGTATGTGGCAGGGTCTACAGTCAATCATGGATTACAAAAAGAAAACCAGCACCGTCACGGACCAGGATGTCTTGCTCCCAGGCAGACTAAATAACTTTTTTGCCCGATTTGAGGACAATACAGTGCCACTGACACTGCCCGCAACTAAAACATGCGGACTCTCCTTCACTGCAGCCGACGTGAGGAAAACATTTAAACGTGTCAACCCTCGCAAGGCTGCAGGCCCAGACGGCATCCCCAGCCATGCCCTCAGAGCATGCGCAGACCAGCTGGCTGGTGTGTTTACTGACATATTCAATCAATCCCTATCCCAGGCTGTTGTTCCCACATGCTTCAAGAGGGCCACCATTGTTCCTGTTCCCAAGAAAGCTAAGGTAACTGAGCTAAACGACTACCGCCCCGTAGCACTGACTTCCGTCATCATGAAGTGCTTTGAGAGACTAGTCAAGGACCATATCACCTCCACCCTACCTGACACCCTAGACCCACTCCAATTTGCTTACCGCCCAAATAGGTCCATAGACGATGCAATCTCAACCACACTGCACACTGCCCTAACCCATCTGGACAAGAGGAATACCTATGTGAGAATGCTGTTCATCGACTACAGCTCGGCATTTAACACCATAGTGCCCTCCAAGCTCGTCATCAAGCTCGAGACCCTGGGTCTCGACCCCGCCCCATGCAACTGGATACTGGACTTCCTGACGGGCCGCCCCCAGGTGGTGAGGGTAGGCAACAACATCTCCACCCCGCTGATCCTCAACACTGGGGCCCCACAAGGGTGCGTTCTGAGCCCTCTCCTGTACTCCCTGTTCACCCACGACTGCGTGGCCACGCACGCCTCCAACTTAATCATCAAGTTTGCGGACGACACAACAGTGGTAGGCTTGATTACCAACAACGACGAGACGGCCTACAGGGAGGAGGTGAGGGCCCTCGGAGTGTGGTGTCAGGAAAATAACCTCACACTCAACGTCAACAAAACTAAGGAGATGATTGTGGACTTCAGGAAACAGCAGAGGGAATACCCCCCTATCTACATCGATGGAACAGTAGTGGAGAGGGTAGTAAGTTTTAAGTTCCTCGGCGTACACATCACAGACAAACTGAATTGGTCCACCCACACAGAGAGCATCTTGAAGAAGGCGCGGCAGCGCCTCTTCAACCTCAGGAGGCTGAAGAAATTCGGCTTGTCACCAAAAGCACTCACAAACTTCTACAGATGCACAATCGAGAGCATCCTGTCGGGCTGTATCACCACCTGGTACGGGAACTGCTCCGCCCACAAACGTAAGGCTCTCCAGAGGGTAGTGAGATCTGTACAACGCATCACCGGGGGCAAACTACCTGCCCTCCAGGACACCTACACCACCCGATGTCACAGGAAGGCCATAAAGATCATCAAGGACAGCAACCACCCGAGCCACTGCCTGTTCACCCTGCTATCATCCAGAAGGCGAGGTCAGTACAGGTGCATCAAAGCTGGGACCGAGAGACTGAAAAACAGCTTCTATCTCAAGGCCATCAGACTGTTAAACAGCCACCACTAACATTGAGTGGCTGCTGCCAACACACTGACTCAACTCCAGCCACTTTAATAATGGGAATTGATGGGAAATGATGTAAAATATATCACTAGCCACTTTAAACAATGCTACCTAATATAATGTTTACATACCCTACATTATTCATCTCATATGTATACGTATATACTGTACTCTATATCATCTACTGCATCCTTATGTAATACATGTATCACTAGCCACTTTAACTATGCCACTTTGTTTACATACTCATCTCATATGTATATACTGCACTCAATACCATCTACTGTATCTTGCCTATGCCGCTCTGTACCATCACTCATTCATGTATCTTTATGCACATATTCTTTATCCCCTTACACTTGTGTCTATAAGATAGTAGTTTTGGAATTGTTAGCTAGATTACTTGTTGGTTATTACTGCATTGTCGGAACTAGAAGCACAAGCATTTCGCTACACTCGCACTAACATCTGCTAACCATGTGTATGTGACAAATAAAATTTGATTTGATTTGATGTTAAGAGAGGAGGAAAGTTCCCCGCGGCACCGGAATCCACTAACGCTGTAAAAACAGTATGAGGGACACTCTTTTTGGTGATTGACACCAAAAGGGTTTGTCAGAAAGTGATGAAGAGATACTCACACTTGCCCCAGGAGGTGGAAGATCACTTGGCTGTCCCTCTGCTCTCGTGGATCGCGATTTGGGACGTTTCGGACACTGCTGGAGCTGGTTCCCTTCTTAATCACAATAGAGACCCAGCTGTCTCTGTTTGTGTTGCTGCACCGCGGGGCGGCCTGTGACCCCTACCTCCATGGGTTCAGGCTCTGATCCAAAGTTTTCACTGAGGGAGGGAAAGAAGCAATGAGAGTACCAATGCTCCCAATGTAGGTTATCCAGACAGATAGCCATCGCGAGGAGAGGTTGTCATCTCGACAGGTCAATTCCGTCTGGACCTCCTCGCACAGTCCTCTTCTGAATAGAGTACGAAGCGCCGGCTCATTTGGGATGCTGCTACTGTCTGGAAGGTGAGCGCGTACTCGGCAGCAGTCTGATCCTCCTGCCATAGTTGGAGTAGGCCCTCACCCCCCTCTCTGCCCTCCGGTGGATGATCAAAGATACCTTTGAACAGAGTCATGAACCCCTCATACGAATCCAGACAAACGGGCATCGCTGACCTGGGTGGGTTGCTGAATGGGCTGGTGTGCTGGCTCGCTGTCCGACTGGTGGTAGAGTATCCTCCGCTAGTTGAAGGGAATGCCTCTCGGGTATGTTCGAGACGTTGAACACTGCGAGGAACCTCTTCCAAAGCCGTCCTCAGTTGCGCCAGCTGGTCGTGGTGTTGATGAAGTACGTATCCCTGCTTGTCAACCATCTGGGAGATGTTCTGATTTGCTGCTGCTTCCATTTGTTGTGGTAGTATTCTGTAACCTTAATGCTGGGAGTTGAGAAAATTGTAATACAACAAAGAACATGGATCAGCACAACATAGGAGTAGCATCTTGACATGAAAGACAGAAGCAATGGGAAATGAACCTAAGGGAGTGCCAGATAAAGGGAGGTAATGAGTGAGGTAATGGAGTCTAGGTGGGCCTCATGATGAAGTGCAGGTGTGCGAAATGATTTATGCCAGGTGTGCGTAATGATGGTTGCCAGGACCGGTGGTTAGAAAACCGGCGATGTCGAACACTGGATGGGAGAAGCGGGAGTAGACCTGACAAATATAAAATATATTTTGATTTGTTTAACCTCTCTGGTACCAGTGGGACGGTAGCGCCCCACCTCGACAACGGCCAGTGAAATTGCAGGGAGCCAAATTCAAAGCAACAGAAATCCCATAATTAAAATTATACACAATTTTAAAGATAAACTTTTTGTAAATCCAACCAAAGTGTCCGATTTCTAAAAGGCTTTACGGCGAAAGCACACCATGCGATTATTTTAGGTCAGCGCCTGGTCACAGAGAACCCTACAGCCATTTTCCAGCCAAGGAGAGGGCTCACAAAAGTCAGAAATAGCGATTAAATTAATCACTAACCTTTGATGATCTTCATCAGATGGCACTCACAGGACTTCATGTTACACAATAAATGTGTGTTTTGTTCGATAAAGTTAATCTTTATGTCCAAAAACCCCAGTTGAAATTGGCGCATTATGTACAGTAATCATTGTCTCAAACAAACATCCGGTGAAATTTCAGAGAGCCACATCAAATTACAAAAATACTCATCATAAACATTGATGGAAAATATAAGTTTTATACAGGAGGAATTGTTTTATATAAACTGTTTTATATCTAGGATACTTTTAGGGACACATATTTAACCCCTTTTTTGTTGGAACTAAACTACCTCCATATTCCACAAATTGTGTTAACGGGTACTGGGTTAACACCAGACAAGTCCCAAAACGGAGAATACCGAATATCATATTAGTTAGTCGGCCAAACCGTATGGACGCTACAGACATTTTTGTTAGAAGACCGATTTTTCGGATGTCTCCTGGTCTGACAAACATCGCTGTAACTTACCCAGCCACTTTCCACCACAGATCCGAAAGGCTAACAGGCAGATGTGGTGGATTGAGACACAGCCCATGCAAAAAACAGATATCTCTAGTTTAAACTGACGGATTTTGATATGGATGTTTTTATTAAGTTAAATAGATTGACTGACGGGTGTACCAATAAACTCTAAATAACTGACATCTGACGTGGTTTATTGGATTATAAGTGCACCTTTATTTAATGAAACATTATGTGTAAGGCCATGTCTTTTGATTGTTGATCCCCTGTGAACAAGAAGAGACATGTATTAGTGTTTGAGTTGGGAGCATCGGCAATGTGTTTGGCACCGAAAGCTTTGGTTGTCAAATCAAATCAAATTTATTTGTCACATACACATGGTTAGCAGATGTTAATGCGAGTGTAGCGAAATGCTTGTGCTTCTAGTTCCGACCATGCAGTAAGATCTAACAAGTAATATAACCTAACACTTTCACAACAACCACCTTATACACACAAGTGTAAAGGAATGAATACAAATATGTACATAAAAATACCGAACGGCATAGGCAAGATGCAGTAGATGGTATAGAGTACAGTATATACATATGAGATGAGTAATGTAGGGTATGAAAACATTATATGAAGCGGCATTGTTTAAAGTGGCTAGTGATACATTACATCAAGATGCAGTAGATGGTATAGCATACAGTATATACATATGAGATGAGTAATGTAGGGTATGAGAACATTATATAAAGTGGCTAGTGATACATTTAATTACATTAAGATGGCAAGATGCAGTAGATGGTATAGCATACAGTATATACATATGAGATGAGTAATGTAGGGTATGTAAACATTATATAAAGTGGCTAGTGATAAATTGATTACATCAATTTTTCCATTATTAAAGTGGCTAGAGATTTGAGTCAGTATGTTGGCAGGAGCCACTCAATGTTAGTGATGGCTGTTTTTCAGTCTCTCAGTCCCCGCTTTGATGCACCTGTACTGACCTCGCCTTCTGAATGATAGCGGGGTGAACAGGCAGTGGCTCGGGTGCTTGTTGTCCTTGATGATCTTTATGGCCTTCCTGTGACATCTGGTGGTGTAGGTGTCCTGGAGGGCAGGTAGTTTGCACCCGGTGATGCGTTGTGCAGACCTCACTACCCCCTGGAGAGCCTTCCGGTTATGGGCGGAGCAACTGTACCAGGCGGTGATACAGCCCGACAGGATGTTCTCGATTGTGCATCTGTAAAAGTTTGTGAGTGTTTTTGGTGACAAGCCGAATTTCTTCAGCCTCCTGAGATTGAAGAGGCGCTGCTGCGCCTTCTTCACCACGCTGTCTGTGTGGGTGGACCATTTCAGTTTGTCCATGATCTGTACGCTGAGGAACTTAAAACGCCACCCTCTCCACTACTGTCCCGTCAATGTAGATAGGGGGCTGCTCCCTCTGCTGTTTCCTGAAGTCCATGATCATCTACTTTCTTTTGTTGACATTGAATGTGAGGTTATTTTCCTGACACCACACTCTGAGGGCCCTCACCTCATCCCTGTCGGCCGCCTCGTCGTTGTTGGTAATCAAGCCTACCACTGTAGTGTCGTCTGCAAACTTGGTGATTGAGTTGGAGGCGTACATGGCCACGCAGTCGTGGGTGAACAGGGAGTACAGGAGAGGGCTGAGAACGCACCCCTGTGGGGACCCAGTGTTGAGGATCAGCGGGGTGGAGTTGTTGTTACCTACCCGCACCTTGTGCGTCTCCCACTAATATAATTGTTTACGTACCATACGTTTCACTATCCAGAGGTTTTGTTTCACAGGGTATATGTTTACCAATTACAACTTGAAGGCAAATCTAAAGAAATGCAAATGTTTACCTTGTTTGTTCTTCATGAGACCGGGGCACAAAGTAACACTTATAGGTTTTGCTTATTTAGAAAATATTATTTGAGGTAGATTCATAATATTTGTATACAAACAACATACAGCATATCTAACATGCTGACCACAATGCTCGCGTTGTGTGTGTGAGTGTTGCAAAATACATTTAAACATACATGTATTCAGTTATTGCACCCACACTGTTCGCGTGCAAAAACCAGCATCTGTGTTGCCAAGTGCTTAACATATTTCAACCTGCGTGTCCTGATCATGTTTGGTGTGGGGGGACAAAATCTATTTGCGCGTGGCCGGTTTGAGTATGGTGTTAGCCACCATTACACACTGTGACAACATTTCTAGGACATACCAGTCGTTTACAATTCAACCAAAAGTGGTGGTAAAATGCCCCCCGTGTATTTCTCACATGGCTAATTGTAACAGGCTGCAGGGTTAATTACTACATGATCTTCAATGGCAAAAATTCGAGGGAATTGAAATCTTCTCTGATTTGAATCTGATAGAAAAGTATTTTCCTTTGATCTTTTATGCATGTAATATTTCCCTAAAACAGAGTAGTCAAATATATACTTTTACAATTCAAAAGTATGAATATGACTTGAATATGAAATATACTTTTTCTAGGGTATTATCTTAGTTGTATTGGCAAACTTGATGTAAAGAAGTGACCGTTTATATCATTATGTGAATGTGTCTAAATACCATTGCATTTTAGGTAAGCGGTTCATTGTAACAAATGTTACAATGTACTCCCAATACAAATCTAATCTAAGGCTTGTGAGAAAATATAACAATAACTATACCAATCAAACGACCACTTCTTACTGATAAAACAATTATTGCCTTTGTTTGTTAATTAATCATTGTTTATACAACGGACGGGTCTAATCCTGAATGTGGATTTGTTAAAACCGCATTCCAGCCGGTGTCTATTCCACAAGTTACCACTGGCTAAATCGTGTTAAATGATGATGTTAAATGATGTTAAAATACCTATTTTCTCTGTTCCATCTGACTGCGCAATCCACTGTCTCATCAGCCCAGCCATGCAAGTTATAAACTTCATCTCCACTTTAAAAAACATATAGACATTATCTCACATTTCTTTTAGACTAACATTTAGTTTTCAACAACAAAGAGATTTGTATAAACCTTGCTGTCAGTCTCTCCAACATTTGCAACATTGTTTCAATATTCAAATTCGATCTCCAGCTGTCCCTTAGTAATGAACGTGTCGGGGTCGGTAGTGTAGACAAGACAGACAGACAGGCATCGTATTTCAGCCAGTCGAAATCATGAATCAGCTGGCATCCTTTTTATGGATATATACAAAGAAATGTAATTGGAAAAAAAGGTAAAAATGAAACAAAGTGCAGCTAGTTTGCAGTCTTTCCAGCTTCAGTTTGAAGTTGGCTAGCTCCTTCCTGACGAGAGAGAACTTTTTATATACCAGGAGAAATCGCTACTTATTAGCTCATTGTTATGGATGTATCCAAATGTCACTAGAAAACAGCTTAAACTGTTATTCTGTCTGCACTGTTTGACGTGACTGTAAATTAGCCGTAGATGGCTAGCTAGCGAGCAAGGGATAAGACATTTGCCAGCCAGTATGGCAATGGAATATTTAGAATGATAGACTGATACAGAAAGATAAGAATGAAATGGGCCTGGTCTAGTTATCTGAACAACCAAGTTTAGCTTTCTTAATGAACCTGAAAATCTAGAGTTATTTCTGGCTGTCTATTGATGTTAGCTGGCTAAGTCATTGAACCTGCTTTGTAGTATACTCCCGTGTTCTGTTTTTATTTGTAAGTATTGTACAGTCACTGGCTAGTATCTCCACTTGCAAATAAAAGCCTCACTCTGGGCAAGAAAATATGCTCCACTGCATAAAATACCTCCACTGCTAGGGCGCCCTCTGTTGCAGTTGAAGAAATATATACATTTTAGTCTATTTTTCCATGTTTTGAAAATATATTTTTTTGATGCATTTCATCCATAGACACTTGTTAGGAACATTTGTCACATCATTCATTTAAAAGTGTTGTGTTTCTGTGAAACCCAGAGGCTGAGAAATTGGCGATTTGAGCTAATCTGACAACCCAATGCGACCTCGAGAAAGGAACTAATCTTGAGTGATGAACTCCAGCAGTTTCTGCAAGGTTAGACGGAATGTCTGGGCAGAATTTTAGTAGTGTGCTTTGCATTTTGAGTGAAAGTTTATGAAGACAAAAGCCAAGCGGGCGCATGGAATTATTTCATTGGGATGGACATAAATCAAAGGTATGCAGATATTTGATCTGAAAGGTGGGTGAAATGTTTGCTTCAGTATACATTTCATCAGTGTTAAAGTTATGTGTTGTGTCGCTCACGGGGATTCAAGCATTTTTTGATTGGTTTAGGCTCCAGAGAAAGGCATTGAAAATGAGAAATGGCTTCTGACTAGGCCTACAGGAAGAGGTGTGTTGGGTGAGGTGGTAAAGTCTTGATGTATTTTGAAAACTTTTCGGGGACAGTGTTGTTTATTTTCCTTGTGCGTGTGTTATTGCCCTGGTCAAAATATGTGCACTATAAAAAGAACAAGGCGTCATGTGGAATAACCCTCCCTTTCTCTCAATTTGTTGATGAGGTCTCTAGTGGCAAAAGTGTGAATGACATGTACCCACCAGAGGCAGAGCTCCAGTACCTGTATTTCCATATAGATGGGGCTCCTTCTCACACAGTGGGAAGTGGTATTGGGCTCAGGGCAGCTAGCGTGGCTGGCTAAGTGATTCGAGGGTTTGGGGCGTAGTAGAGCAGAGGATAGACCAGCCGCATGGAGATTGGAGAAACAGTCGAGTCAGCAAGGTTGGTCAACACCCACAACACCCGCACTACAGTAGCTCGCCTGAGTCCCCTTATCGCCTCTATGCACGCCGTCCTGAATTAATGTTCTCGAAATTGAATATTTCACAAAGTTATGGATGCGAAATAAATCACAGGTAGGTAGAGGTAGAAAGTGCTTCACAAACCTTATTACGTATGGAGGGAACACAGTTAATTTCCAGATGCACAGGCTCCTAGTTGATTTGTGAATGAGTCTCGCCCTGCAAGAGTTCTCGCTAAGGTGAGCTCCTGCTGAGGCGGCTACAGGTAATTTATTCCTATTTCCAAGTTTGCCATTTACTTTCTCTCCCCTCTGACAAGATTTATTCAAACAATAATGGCAATCTGTGGTGTTGTGTGTTATTGGAACAACTGTGCCCTGAGCTGGAGACACACTGAGAGCAAGGCTTAGATGTAACAAACCCACATTTATACCTTCTAGTAAGCTGAATGATCTTCACAACAGTATTTCTGTTCATGTATCCTCTTTCATCTTAAAGCAATAGTGTAAAGTTGAAAGGGCACTGCTCATTTTCAAAGAATGGAAAAAAGAGAATTGTCATTCTTCCATTTGCTGTCATCAGGTGCCGCCTTTCTTTCCTTTCCGTAGGTTAAAGGGTACAGTCACTGAGTTCCAGTCAGTTATTGTTGATGGGGTCAAAGGGCCCTGAGGATTCTCCATTGTGTCTTGGAGTGCTGTTACCTGTGGTTGACCTGTGCATTGATCATTCCGGTTACATAATAGTACATTGTTCACGTGGCTGAACTCTCTCTGTAATGCCAGGGTTGGCCCATGTAACAATGTTTCCATAGCAACATCAGAGTTCACATAGCAATTGAAGTGTGATTTGACAGGGGCCATGGAAGAGTTCAGACAATAGGAGAAAATAGAGAATACAACATGAGAGGGGGGGGGGTAGAAAAATATGAAAGTGCTATTTGGAAAAATGCATTCAGTGGAATTGTTAATTTGTCTTATTTTTTTTTATACATCAGTTCTCTTTAGAAAAACTGAAAAGAGAATTAATCAATTTTCTTGTAGACAAAAGTACATTTTGGATCCTTTTTAACCTGGCTCTTTGAAGGTTACATTCCTCTTCTGTATAATGCTGAGTACTGCAACACGTCCTAGGTCATGTAGCCTCCAAGTCAGAGACTGTGGGTTAAGAGAAAGACAAATCTCTCGCATTCTTTGGATACTTTTATTAAAACATTACTTGCCTCCAACATAACGTTTTTGTAAAGAATGTACATAATAATAATAATTAATCATGTGAATAATACTTTAACACTCACTTCATCAGTTAAGTAGAAATAGTTTGCAGTTTTCAGGTTGGATTGTACATTTATATTTCAACGTTTGTCAACGAGGCCATGTCTGCACTTCTCTGCATTATTTGACTTCAGTAAGGGAAATCAACATGATCTTTCTCCCTTCTGTTTTTCTGACATGAACACATCTCTTCTCCCCTTTGTTGTTTCTTTCACACCCACTTTTGTTAAGCCACACGCTTACAGTACATCAAAATACAGTTTCACACGCATCCCCCCCCATCCGCCCACACACACACACACACAGAGAGTTGGCTGCCTTGAGTGGAGTGAATAGTGCTGAGCTCTGGTGCTTTTATCAGACATTTGGTCATAAAACATCACACTGACAGAAGCAGCAGGCTCCTTTCTCAGCAGAACTAAGCAGAGGCTGAATTTCACTCTTCTATTGGCACCCATCCCCCACCACGGCTCAAACAAACCTTCTTATTGACCCTTTCTCCTTCCCGTTCTCTCCATCCTCTCTTTCTCCACTTCAACTGAAGTGCTTCTTCAGAGCGAGGGGTGTACCTCCGTTTCTAAGGACAACAAAGAATAAAAGCCACACAATGGACGGTCGAAAAAGGGGCATTTGAAAAAAATCTGATATATATATTCAGGGAGGAACACATTTTCCAATTTACTGTTACACAACATACGTACATCACTGAGCTGCATAATATGGAGATTGTCCGATATTATTAATAAAGTTTTAAAACGGTTAATTTAAAAACACAATTCGATACACAATTCAATAAAAACCATGTCAGTTCCTTCTTGTCAGAATCAAGAAGGTGAATCTTTCTCCTTCTCCAACAGACAGTCTAGGCTATAAATATCCCTCTAGTTGTTATATCCACAGTTGTTCACAGTTGTATGACAGGAAGAACAATACAATCCTGTCTTGAAACCCATTTCTCTCTTAACACCAACATCTCCACGGCTGGATAGATAGAACAAGTCCAGCCAGAACTTAGGGTTTTGGTTAGTCACTGATCACAACGGTGGAGTGACTCATGTGTCTGGCGATCATGTGTCTATGTCGCGAGCTGGCGAGGGTTCGTGGGGCAGGTTGGTGGAGTTGGGCAGGGTCTGCGAGTGCGACGTGTGGGGCGCATGTCCATGGCACACCGAGTTCTGCTGCAGCTCCAATGCCATGGTGTTCTGCGGGTGGGGGAACTCCTTCACTTGACGCCGGTACTCCAGGAACGTGGATGCCTTCGTAGCGATCGCCACCACGTTCTTGCCCACGAAGATGGTCGAGACTCTACTGTCCTGGAACAGGACCATGTTGACCCCACGGATCAGGATGGTGACCACGTTGATGGTGACTAGGCTGAGGATGGGATAGAGCATCATCTTCTGGGGTGACACGTGCTCCCCTTGCATGGAGATCTCACTGAGCGAGACGCAGGGCAGGATGAGGAGGAGGATGTAGCAGTAGAAAAACATCAGTCCCTCGGCCCAGATTGGCAGGCCAGTCCGCTGAGGTTCCCACAGGTTGGCCTGGATGTCCAGAAGATCCAGAAGATCTAGAGCCACCCAGAAGAGCCTCCCCCGCATGTCCTCCTTCTTCCTGAAGGTCCTCACGTACTCCATGTTGTCCAGAGCCACTAGAACCAAGTAAAGCCCTGGGACGGACACGGACAGTAACAGAGTCAAGGCTTTCCGGGCCACAGTCTCCAGAGACTTCCTATCCGCCTTGCAGTTCTGGAAGACGAAGTAGAGCTTGATCTCCAGCACAAATATGTAGAGGAACCAGAGGATCATGGCGTAGCCGCGGCGGGCCGTGCGTACCTCGGCGCCCACCCACACGGCAACGTAGCGCAGCACGATGAGGAAACAGATGTCCCCGACCAGCACGATGATGCACACGCCGATCTTCCTGGGCCCCTGGTTCTGCTCCACCAGGTAGGCGTCCATGAAGGCCATGCTGGTCATGATGACGATGGTGGTCAGGCACACGTGGCGTTTGTCCGGAGGTGGCAACACCATGGCGAGGACTGGACCCGACCGCCTGCTGGCCCTCACCTCCAGTTCACGGTGTCCGAGTTTAGAAAAATAATGGGTTCCTGTGGGAACACCAGTGAGTCATACAGTTAATGTATTGAGAGTCAGTCCAGTGAGTAAAAACAGTGAAGTCGTGGGGGAGGGGCGGGGAGGGTGTGTCAGTCTTTGCAGGGCTGCTGGTAGGTCATTTCTCAGGCCATGCGAACACAGGAACATCATCTCATCACTCAGCGCAGTTCCATTGATCCCCCCCTGCTAGTAAAGCAGGCGCCACAGTGAGGTGCTATATGGCTGACGGTCCATGACTGATACTGGGATGCTAATCCACACACTGAGGGGGAGTGGAAGATACACAGAGGGGTGTGTGAGGGGCATGTATAGGACACAGAGTGCAATGTGAGGTTCTATGGGGTAGAGAAAAGCAGTGTGTTTGTGCAGCTCAGTCCCTCAGTGCGTGTGGAGGCTGAGAGAGATTCTGTTATTCAGTGTGTGGCGGAATCACCCTGTGGGGCAGCACTGGCGAAGGTGGTGCAGTGTGTGTGGCTCTGTCCAGTGGTGCAGTGTATGTGTTTGTGAATGTGAAAGCGAAAGAGGATTCTGCAGTGGCCAGATCCCCAGTAGCCATAAATCACAGAGACAAGGGAGGGGGGGGTCAGCGGCCCGTTGGGCCCCGCGTCCAACGCCAGCTTTCCCGGAGGGAGGCTCTCACACTGGGCCAGAGACAAAACATCCTCTCGCCTAATGCCACGTGCCGGCTTCGCCACTGCCTGGGGGAGAGAGAGTGAAAGGTAGAGAGGGGGATGGGGAAAGGGAGAAAGAAAGATAACTGTCAGTGTAACTGGACTATATAATGCAGCGCTCATTGCCAAAGACAGCAGGCTGTCCACAAGCTAGAAGCCAGGAAGTGTGTCAGTATGGTTAAGATGGGGTCTTGTTTGTTACAGTGTAGGGAGGGAGGAAGATGCTGCATCACTCAGGATCATTTTAGACCGTATGTCATCGCTATCTCCCTGTGTAATAGGGAGTGCCTGAAGACCATGTTAAAATAACTTAGAATGGCAGGTAGGGGAGACTGGGGGAAATTGTAACAGGGGGCAAGTGTAACACAAGCTAGAGTGATAAAACTCACATGGTACATACCCAGAACTTTCATCACTCTATGTTGGCCAAACATTGACATGAATGACAGGTGTCAATTTTGTTGTCTCTTGCTAGGCATATGAGGTTTTGTCATGGCTGTTGGGTTGGGGGCAATTTTACAGTGCCTTCGGAAAGTATTCAGACCCCTTGACTTTTTCCATATTTTGTTACGTTACAGCCTTGTTCTAAAATTGATAAAAGGAAGACATTATTTATGGAAGTATTCAGACCCTTTGCCATGAGACTCGAAAATAAGCTCCGATGCATCCTGTTTCCATTGCTCATCCTTGATGTTTCTACAACTTGATTGGAGTACACCTGTGGTAAATTCAATTGATTGGACATGATTTGGAAAGGCACACACCTGTCTATATAAGGTCCAACAGTTGACAATGCATGTCAGAGCAAAAACCAAGCCATGAGGTCAAAGGAATTGTCCGTACAGCACCGAGACAGGACTGTGTTGAGGCACAGATCTGGAGAAGGGTACGAAAAAATATCTGCAGTATTGAATGTCCCCAAGAACACAGTGGCCTCCATCACTCTTAAATTAAAAAGTTTGGAACTACCAAGACTCTTAGAGCTGGCCGCCCATCCAAATCGGGGGAGAAGGGCCTTGGTCAGGGAGATGACCAAGAACCCGATGGTCATTCCGACAGAACTCTAGAGTTCCTCTGTGGAGATGGGAGAACATTCCAGTGAAAGGCACGTGACAGCCCGCTTGGAGTTTGGCAAAAGGCACCTAAAGACTCTCACATGATGAGAAACAAGATTCTCTGGTCTGATGAAACCAAGATTGAACTCTTTGGCCTGAATGCCAAGTGTCACGTCTGGAGGAAACCTGGCACCATCCCTACGGTGAAGCATGGTGGTGGCAGCATCATGCTGTGGGGATGTCAGGATATATGCAAAGATGAACGGAGCAAAGTACAGAGAGATCCTTGATGAAAACCTGCTACAGAGCACTCAGGATCTCAGACTGGGGTGAACGTATACCTTCCAACAGGACAACGACCCTAAGCACACAGCCAAGTCAACGCAGGAGTGGCTTCGGGACAAGTCTCTGAATGTCCCTGAGTGGCCCATCCAGAGCCCGATCGAACCTCTCTGGAGAGACCTGAAAATAGCTGTGCCGCAACGCTACCCATCTAATCTGACAGAGTTTGAGAGGATCTGCAGAGAAGAATGGGAGAAATTCCTCAAATATAGGTGTGCCAGGCTTGTAGTGTCATACCCAAGAAGACTCAATGCTGTAATCGCTGCCAAAGGTGCTTCAACAAAGTACTGAGTAAATAAAGGGTCTGAATACTTAGGTAAATGTAATATTTCAGTTGGCTTTTTATTGAAACATTTGCAATACATTTTTGCTTTGTCATTATGGGATACTGTGTGTAGATTGAGGGGAAAACATTTTTTTTAAATAACATTTTAAATAAGGCTAGCATATGTGGAAAAAGTCAAGGGGTCTGAATACGTTCTGAAGGCACTGTACATGAACTATCCAAATAATAACTTTAAATAGCCTTGGGGTCCTGTAGAGTGACAAAGAAGTTGTAAACACACATCATCTGGGCACCATCAGAGAATTCAGATGTTTTCAGAGGAACTGAATGACCATGCAAAATAATGGGTGTTACTATAATTATTGGTTCCGTACAAAGACATACTCATATTTCTTACAAAATCATTACGTGTCTATGATAATAGACAATTCATATTTTTTTGTTGCTACATTTGAACCCAGCTACTGCAGCTACCTCTGGCACCAGGGCAAATGTAGCAGACTTCCGGACATTTCTGATTCAAATCAATACTGTGAGCTGACCGTCTTATGTATAGACATAGAAATGGTATGAATGATTAGGAGACAGATGTAAAAAGTTACTAGACTTGTTCAAGTGGTCTCTGAGCAAAAGAGTAAAATACAAAAACTGTCAAAATTGCCCTCAGTCTCCCCTATCATAGTGTGATAAAAGATGATAGCTCGTACTACAATAACTTCATAACTGTTTGGACCTTTGCCCCATTTACTCCTAGATCATTCACAGGATCTGC